>NC_079164.1:105854214-105939214 GCF_947568905.1 Ostrea edulis
CATAAATATGATATGGTGACTGTAGGTGAAAAGGATAACGCTTTAGAGCCCGGAAACCATATTGCTACTTCGATGTCCAGTGCGTTTGACCTTTTGACCCCAAAATCGATAGGGAACATCTTCATCCGATGGGTAGTCCATATGTATGATATGGTGACTGTAGGTGGAAAGGATAACGCTTTAGAGCCCGAAAACCATATTGCTACTTCGATGTCCAGTGCGCTTGACCTTTGACCTTTTGACCCCAAAATCGATAGGGAACATCTTCATCCCATGGGTAGTCCATATGTATGATATGGTGACTGTAGGTGGAAAGGATAACGCTTTAAAGCCCGGAAACCATATTGCTACTTCGATGTCCAGTGCGCTTGACCTTTGACCCCAAAATCGATAGGGAACATCTTCATCCCATGGGTAGTCCATATATATGATATGGTGACGGTAAGTGGAAAGGATAATGCTTTATAGGCCGGAAACCATTGCGTCTACAGACGGACGGACGGACAGACAGACGGACAACCTGATTCCAGTATACCCCCCACAACTTGTTGTGGGGGGTATAAAAAGGGTGTTTTCCTTACCAACACAAGGAACAAGCAAATATTTATTAATCTTCTGGGAGCCAAACTAGTGGAGTATGGTTGTATAGTGAGATATGCATCAGGTGATGCCGATAGACTCATAGTTATGACAGGTGTTGAGTGTGCGAGGGTATCGGATGTTAAAGTGGTGGGCGAGGATACAGATCTTCTCTGTTATTTTTGCAGAACCCAGCTCCAAACGACTATTTTTCATGTCTGATAGGGCACAGAACAGCAAACTCTGGGACATCAAACAAGTTCAACAGGCACTTGGGTATCGCAAATTAAACACCCTGCCCGTTATGCATTCGCTCACAGGATGTGACACCACGTCTAGGTTGTTTGGAATTGGTAAAGGACCTGCACTGAAAAAGCTATGGGATGAAATGTGGAACGATCAGCTTAGCGTCTTTTTAAATAAATCCTCAACAAACAGGAGATTTGTTCAGCAGGGGAACAGCTTATCTCGCATCTTTACTGAGGAGTTCCCATGAAGGCCTTGATCTTTTGAGATTCAGATTGCACACTTGTAAAGCAATATCAAGAAAAAATGCATACAGATTCAGACTCCTCCACCTACATCAGATGCCGCAACCTTCCATTCCTTTCAAGCTTATTTCCAGTGTCAAGAATGGATTCAAGGTGAGGAATTGGCATTGAATGCGTGTGACTGGGGATATTATTTATCAAATGAAAACAAATATATTCCAATCAAAACCACACTTCCGCCACCACCTGAGAAATTACTTAAAGTAATTCACTGTAACTGCAAAACAAATTGTGACAGTAAGAAGATGCACTTGCAGGAAGCATGGAATCGAATGTTCAGTTGGATGTGGGGAATGTCGGGGTTTTAGTTGCTCCAATTCAAATATCACGGAGGATGAGCAAGATGAAAATGAACAATATCCACTCGTCACATGATTATAAATCAAGTGTTATGTTGATCTATTTATCTCGAGTACTTTTTCAATGTATATATGTATGCATGTATGGAGAAAAAAATAACTATATCATAATCATTATTAATTATAGTCGCAATGATTCGAATGGAGATATACGGTGATATTTTTATGTCTAATTATTTGCTTATTTGCTCTAGCAAGAGAGATTTCTTGTTATTCAATTGCAAGTCTAAATAAGAATCTGATCTTCAGAATCGAGTTGTCCGTCTGTCCGTCCGTCCGTCTGTAGAGGCAATGGTTTCCGGGCTCTAAAGCATTATCCTTTCCACCTACAGTCACCATATCATACATATGGACTACCCATGGGATGAAGATGATCCCTATCGATTTTGGGGTCAAAAGGTCAAAGGTCAAGCGCACTGGACATTGAAGTAGCAATATGGTTTCCGGGCTCTAAAGCGTTATCCTTTCCACCTACAGTCACCATATCAAACATATGGACTACCCATGGGATGAAGATGTTCCCTATCGATTTTGGGGTCAAAAGGTCAAAGGTCATGCGCACTGGACATCGAAGTAGCAACACTCAGAAAAGAGGTAGTTTATACCTATTACCAACACCCTTTGGGAGATTGGGGTAAGCGGGGGGTATTCTTAGTGAGCATTGCTCACAGTACCTGTATTTTTCTATAAAATTTTAGACAAGAGGCCCAGGGGCCTTATAGGTCACCTGAGTATCATGTAACAACCTTCCAATGTTTGAATTAGGTTTGTGTTTAAATATAAGAATTTTACTTTTGGATGGAAGAAACATTGAATAGCTATGTGGTCAGCCCCGCCTTTGCACCAGAACCCCTGACCCAGGGGCCATAAATTTCAGTTTTGAAAGAAGCATCCTTGATCATCATTATCATACTATTAGTTTGTCTACTTAATACCCAGCAGCAGAGGAGAAGATTTTCAAAGAAATAAAATGCATTTTCACTATATGATCAATAGGGCCCCACCCTAATACCAGAACCCCTGACCCAGGGGCCATAAATTTCACAATTTTGAAAGAGGCATCCTTGCTCATCATAATCATGCTATTGGTTTGTCTACTTAATACCCAAGGACAGAGAAGAAGATTTTCAAAGAAATAATGCATTTTCACTATATGACTTATAGAGCCCCACCCTAGCACCAGAACCCCTGATCCAGGGGCCATGAATTTCACAATTTTTAACAAGAGGTACTGTGAGCAATGCTCACTAAGAATACCCCCCGTTTACCCCAATCTCCCAAAGGGTGTTGGTAATAGGTATAAACTACCTCTTTTCTGAGTGTTGCTACTTCGATGTCCAGTGCGCATGACCTTTGACCTTTTGACCCCAAAGTCGATAGGGAACATCTTCATCCCATGGGTAGTCCATATGTATGATATGGTGACTGTAGGTGGAAAGGATAACGCTTTAGAGCCCGGAAACCATATTGCTACTTCAATGTCCAGTGCGCTTGACCTTTGACCTTTTGACCCCAAAATCGATAGGGATCATCTTCATCCCATTAGTAGTCCATATATATGATATGGTGACTGTAGGTGGAAAGGATAACGCTTTAGAGCCCGGAAACCATATTGCTACTTCAATGTCCAGTGCGCTTGACCTTTGACCTTTTGACCCCAAAATCGATAGGGATCATCTTCATCCCATGGGTAGTCCATATGTATGATATGGTGACTGTAGGTGGAAAGGATAATGCTTTAGAGCCCGGAAACCATTGCCTCTACAGACGGACGGACAACTCGATTCCAGTATACCCCCCACCCCCACAACTTGTTGCGGGGGGGGGGGGGTATAAAGAGGCATCCTTGCTCATCATTACCATGCTATTAGTTTGTCTACTTAATACCCAGAGACAGAGAAGATTTTCAAAGAATTTCGACATTTTCACTATATGACCAATAGAGCCCCACCCTAACACAAGAACCCCTGCCCCAGGGGCCATGAATTTCACAATTTTGGTAGAGGGCTCAATGCTCATTATAATTATGCCCACAGTTTGGCTTCTTGATGTCCAGGAGTAAAGAAGTAGATTTTTTAAAATTACACTCATTTTGATGGTTTTTGCCATTTTCACTATATGACCAATAGAGCCCCACCCTAACACAAGAACCCCTGCCCCAGGGGCCATGAATTTCACAATTTTGGTAGAGGGCTCAATGCTCATTATAATTATGCCCACAGTTTGGCTTCTTGATGTCCAGGAGTAAAGAAGAAGATTTTTTAAAATTACACTCATTTTGATGGTTTTTGCCCCACCCCTCAGGCCCCAGGGGGGCAGGGACCACGAATTTTAAAATTTTTGTTCCCCTTCACCCACAGATGCTATATGCCAAAATTGGTTGAAATTGGTTTAGGGGTTTCAGAGAAGAAGCTGAAAATGTTCAAATGTTAAAGCACGACGAACGACGACGGACAAAAACAGATAGCAATAGGTCACCTGAATGAATTCAGGTGACCTAAAAATCGAAATCCTACGCACATCTGCAATACCCATACAAAGACTCTGTAAAATATGAATGTCCTCACTTGAAAACTATGGGAGGAGTTAAATGGACAAATCATGTACTCTCTGTGCAATATTTCCTTGACAAGATATGAGAATCACAATCCTTGCACAATGCACATTTTCATGTTATTTATAAATGCCCTAACTTTAAAACTGAGAGGAGTTAGAAGGACAAACTTTATAACTGTATTACCTCCAAATGGATTAAATTTAACAACCCATAATGCTCTCTAAAATTTAATTCAAACTCTTTGCCACATGCACATCTTTCATACCCATACAAACACTCTGTAAAACAAGGAGGTCCTCTCTTGAAAATTGTGGGAGAAGTTTTGTCAAACAAATTATGTACCCACTATATAAAATTAATGTTCAAATAAGGTTCAAAACTCCTGCAAGAGAGGTCGAAATGTTTACTAGTAAGCAAGGATTAATTTGGCTGCTTTACGATTTCCAGTTCAAATAAGCAATTTCAGTAAATTAATAGGTTTATCAAAATTTATAACGTGTAATACATTTATATCCTTATGACGCAGGATTTATTCAAAAGCTTCAACATGAGAAGAAAAAATCTCTCGTGGCCTCAAATCGGTATTGAGGTATATCGACGACGTTTTATCAATTAACATGACAGTTTGATATATCCAAGTGAACTCGAAATAAAAGACACCAGACTTTTCCGCATCTGCTTCGTACTTGGGATATTTTATTGAACATAGATGTTAACGTCAAACTAACAACTCAACTTAATGACAAACGGGATGACTTCAGCTTCTCCATATTTATGCAGCAATATGCCATTATCAACTGCATATTATGTTGTTTATGTCTCAACTGTGTCAATAAGCGAGAGCGTGTTGTGGGTATGATCAATATTCAAATCGAAACAGGCTTCTGAGAAATATCAAAGTACTAAAAGTACTGAAAGCCGGGCTTAAGTACAGGAAACAAAATTGAAAACAGAAACTGTATATCACAATCAATAAAATGCGTCAATGGTTGTCATAGTATCTCAATTAAATATCATTCCCTTATACTCATGCTTTGGTATGCTCCTGTGTTATTTAAGATTACAAGGTTTTACTTCGAGAAGGTACATTTTTCTTTCTCTTTAGAACACAATCCACTCTTTCATCCAATCAGCAGTCGCAAAGTATACTATTAAGTGATGCACTTCATTGTTAAGAGTTTTCTGTTCGCGGTGGGTCAAATTTTCATTTAACAGCTTTGGTAAACAAAGACGAAAGAGAGGAAACATTTGATTGGCGCAGAACTTGGGAACAGCCAATGAGAAGCGGGTCATGTTCTAAGTAAGTTAGATCATATTAAGTAAACTTTCGGTAAACTTGTAGGGACTATGAAGGGGCAAGGTCGTTGTGCTCCCTCCGCCCCTTCTTAAAGCTGAACACGATTCGTAAAAGGTAGAGGAGCTATCTTTGTCCGCCATATTAGTTTCTCCAGACTGTACTCCTCCAGGCCCTATGTAAGCCTCAGTTTTGTTCATTGTTCAAATCATTTGATTCACGGATTCTACCTGAACACACGTCTCCTTCTCTGTCATTGTGATATACTTTGGCGCAATAAAAATGACTTCTGTATGCTTCTGCCACGTCAGGAAAAAAGTTATCAAATTTATTCGATATCAGTTGCACAGGTCAATGCATTACAAAGTGAAATAAGCACAAATTCACGTTCAGTGAAATAAAACGTAAACAAGTAGGGCAATGTAGATATAGAATACACATGCTCACACCGCGACGACCAGGTAAAAGCAATCAGGTGTAACGAATGCGAAGGGTTTATATACCCTAGTGCTGATATAGGAGAGAGGAAAACTAATATGGCGTATGCCTATTTACGAGTCGTGTTCAGCTTTAATCGTTAAATGTTTACGTAATACGATCTAACTATTACTTAGTAAATATATACACACTATATGCAGTATACTTGTGCAACATCTTATTTTAGTATCCTGTTCAATATTAGCTCAAGGTGATGGATCATACTTGATCACATTCTTTTTGTAAGGTAAGGAAGAACAAACACTATACATTTACGAGTTCAAAATTTTTATCTGATAATTTTTCAAACTAGGTAACATGGGCTGATCATCGTACAGCGTAAACAAATTTGATGAGCAAAATAAGAAGAAATAAGATATAAAAAATGTGATGTTGTAGACAATAAACAGAGTAATTTAGTATAATGCCCTCAAATTTGATACAATACTAGTATAATATAATGTACAAGCAGGAACATAGATATTTCAAGCTTGCTAATGATAGGTAAAATTATTCATTATGCACTGCAACTAATATTCTTAAAATCAGAAAAATAAAAATTAACAATCCAATGTCCTTGTAACACATATTTGACTAGTTAACTAAAAAAGGAAATATGAGGTATGTGTTTATCTTGCATACATCATGTACATGTGAACTACTCTTGGCTTAGTGGTTAATTGTCCAAAAATTGAATTATATAGGGAAATGTCACGAGAATGAGGATTTTCTTTATAACAAATCTTGTAAAACTCCTTGCAGTTCAAATAATAAATTCTAACACTGGGACAAAATAGTTAATAGTCATTTTCCCAAAAAATAGTAAAATAGTTGATTCAATTGAAGTGAATGGATGGTACATGAGTATGTAGGTACATAAAACTGTGGCACTTTAATACAAAGCATGTGACATACATGCAAAATGTGTTAAAAATAAATCTAACCTACAGGCACAACACATATATCTACAGGCATCTATCTAAATTATTGAGACATATAAAGAAAGCCCAATACAAATAACTTGTTCTAAATAAAACCAACATATATGTGTAAGAGACACTTCTTGATCTTACAATTTTACATGTAACTTCACTGACAGTGTCTAAGTACAAGTAACAATTAAGGAAATAATTCAATATCAAAATAAGAATAAGTGTTGGCAAGTCTCAATACTGTTTTGGCAAGATTCTAAAACATTATATCTGAATTCTTGAAATGTCTATATTATTATTTATATATACATGATAAATTATCTGTGTAAATTTATACAAACATCAGAAAATAAAACAGGAAACTGTCCATGAAACACACTTACTCTTTCTTTCCAAGGAACACATGTCTCAAAGTGTACTGAATTATCAGCAGTGTTTGTACATTTCATTTAGTATTCAAAGTGTACTGAATTATCAGCAGTGTTTGTACATTTCATTTAGTATTCAAAGTGTACTGAATTATCAGCAGTGTTTGTACATTTCATTTAGTATTCAAAGTGTACTGAATTATCAGCAGTGCTTGTACATTTCATTTAGTGTACTGAATTATCAGCAGTGTTTGTACATTTCATTTAGTGTACTGAATTATCAGCAGTGTTTGTACATTTCATTTAGTGTACTGAATTATCAGCAGTGTTTGTACATTTCATTTAGTGTACTGAATTATCAGCAGTGTTTGTACATTTCATTTAGTGTACTGAATTATCAGCAGTGTTTGTACATTTCATTTAGTGTACTGAATTATCAGCAGTGTTTGTACATTTCATTTAGTGTACTGAATTATCAGCAGTGTTTGTACATTTCATTTAGTATTCAAAGTGTACTGAATTATCAGTAGTGTTTGTACATTTCATTTAATATTCAAAGTGTACTGAATTATCAGTAGTGTTTGTACATTTCATTTAGTATTCAAAGTGTACTGAATTATCAGCAGTGTTTGTACATTTCATTTAGTATTCAAAGTGTACTGAATTATCAGCAGTGTTTGTACATTTCATTTAGTATTCAAAGTGTACTGAATTATCAGCAGTGTTTGTACATTTCATTTAGTGTACTGAATTATCAGCAGTGTTTGTACATTTCATTTAGTGTACTGAATTATCAGCAGTGTTTGTACATTTCATTTAGTGTACTGAATTATCAGCAGTGTTTGTACATTTCATTTAGTGTACTGAATTATCAGCAGTGTTTGTACATTTCATTTAGTGTACTGAATTATCAGCAGTGTTTGTACATTTCATTTAGTGTACTGAATTATCAGCAGTGTTTGTACATTTCATTTAGTGTACTGAATTATCAGCAGTGTTTGTACATTTCATTTAGTATTCAAAGTGTACTGAATTATCAGTAGTGTTTGTACATTTCATTTAGTATTCAAAGTGTACTGAATTATCAGTAGTGTTTGTACATTTCATTTAGTATTCAAAGTGTACTGAATTATCAGCAGTGTTTGTACATTTCATTTAGTATTCAAAGTGTACTGAATTATCAGCAGTGTTTGTACATTTCATTTAGTATTCAAAGTGTACTGAATTATCAGCAGTGTTTGTACATTTCATTTAGTATTTATTAAGTGTACTGAATTATCAGCAGTGTTTGTACATTTCATTTAGTATTTATTCCTTCTCCAAGTGTCTCTGTTCATCAACATGTATATAAGTACAAATCATTTCATTTTCTCTCAAAATATTTCATTCTCCAAGAACATAAAAAAATCAAGCATTTCATTCTCCAAGATTATCAAAAAATTATGAATGTTCAAAATTTCCCTTTTTTAACAAAAATCCCAATTTTCAAACTATACACAAAGATTGTCATGCGTACATTTCCGAGAAATCGCTCTCCGTTAGTCCGTGCAAACAGACCAACTGTTTACATGACTAAAAGATGAAGTTGTTATTAAAAATATTTTTTTCAAAGTCTCTTGCAAAAAAACGAACACCGTTGATGGCGAGTAATTTCTGAGTCTGAATTATAAACTTGTATTGGATCGAATTACGAAACTTCCATAAATATTATCACGTTATCGTGAATATATTCTACATTCTAACATCTGATCGATAGGCTTCAATATACATGTAGAAAAAAAAACCGCCCATATTTAAATTGTTACGTTGTTGTGATAGAAATACATAAATCTTTGAAAGTTACGTGAAATTTGCCTGCAATGCCGCATTCGAGGAACTATTTTTGTCCCTATCTGTTCTTGTTTATTGTTTCAATCTGAGTGTAATATACAAAAAAAGTCATATTTACCATGTTAACTTCTCTTCTCCTTGTTCCTTTTCTTACGTTTACAGGTTTTCTTTCTTCAACAGTGGCCAATACATGCAATAAATGTAGCTAAACTTCTCAGGACTCAATTCGCTTTTCAACCCACGCTATCTTGTTTACGTTTTGATATTCATACACAGTAGTCAAAAATATTGTCATATAAATTAAACTTTGTTTAATTGATTTGTCTTCCACAAATAAATCGTTATCTTTAAATGATTTCTTGACGTTGTAAGATACAAAGATAAACTAATCTGATATACTTCAATTAGCTTATACATTTCGGTACTATTTATGCGTGCGCATTAACTCTACTGTAACGAGTCACTAGTATCCAGAGTTATCGTTCCTCATACAATCCCGTACAGGACATAGCTGTTGAGAACTTAGCGCAGTAATTTGTATTGATAAGGATTCTAAGAAGAACACATTTATTATTTTTTTTAATGCACACCAATGATTTTTTAAAGGTTTTTTTTAAAGCGTATCATCATTTTCTTAGGTGCATTTTGAATGTGTGTTGTTTAAACAGCGATTGGGAATTTATGCACTATATCCTAGAACGTAAATTTAATTTGGCGGCTGTGCGGTCAACATCCTGCTTAAACAGGCTGACTATAGCCGGCAATTGCTCTTTGAGCAATAAGCCCGGCTAAAAATGTTACAGAGGTTTCAACAATTTCGTTTAAAGTCAACATTTTGCAAATTCTGTTGTCATTATAATGATCTAATTTGGAAATAAATCCGGTCATTAGGTCGAATGCTGTCAGACATGTTTCTTACCAATTGCTAGGTCGTTCTTTGCATACCGATTTTGATTGTAGATTGCTCCGTTTACCTGATCAAAATATAGGGCCCATGGCTGGTGTGACCGATCAACAGTGGAAGGTTATTCCTTCTAGGCACCTGATCCCACCTTTGGTATATCCCGGGGTCCATGTTTGCCCTACTCCATTATAATGATCATTGTTCTTCATCTTGCCATGTTATATTGACACTATATGACTATTTTGGACTCGCTCTAGTCAGAAAACGGGGTTTGTGAAGTTCACAATTTCGGTACATCCCTTTCTGCTTTTCTTAAAGACATGTATGCATTTCCTGCATCCCCTGGGGCATAATGGGCGGGGCAAAAATTGACCACTTTTCAAGGGTCTGTATTCTACTCTCGATTTTGTATTCGGTATGAGATTAATAACTGTTCGTTATCTTTACTTTTTCATCGCATAACTTAGGTAAAAATAAGCTTCATTCTTTATATTACAAATCCTTCACGGATTTCATAATCCATTGTACTAAATTCAAAATGTCAGGAATAACAATGACAGCACAGATTAAACCCAAAATAATGGCGCCGAGAGTTCCAATAGTTTTAGACGAGGGGCGTGGATCCGACGCGCTGTAGTACTTCCGTTTTCTTGACGATAGTTTCTCTACTTTAAGCTGAAGTTCTTTTTTTCTTTGCCATATTTGCTCTTGAATCGTAATATTCACTTCATTGCATGTGCATGAACACGTAATGGTAGATTCCCCAAAAACATAGTTAATTATTGTCGTCGGTGGTGTTTCATGCGTAGTATTGGACGATGGTACCGCTGTATTAGTGACTGTCTTATACTCGTCTGTAATGGATGGTGACTCATCTCTCACAGTCTCTGTCGTACCTACGTCTACACGTGCTTGCGCAGTGGACGCATATTGGATGCTGGTAGTGCCTCTAGTCGAAGTGGTGGTTGTGGGTGTAAAGACAGTAGAGACTGTTTGGTATTCTTTTGTAGTGGATGATGACTCATCTGACGCAGTCATGACAGTCTCTACCGTACTTACGCCTGCACGTTCTTGTGCAGTGGACGTATATTGAATGCTTGTCATGCCTCCAGACGAAAAAGTGGTTGTTGGTTTAAAACCAGTAGAGACTGTTTGGTATTCTTCCGTAGTGGGTGTTGACTCATCTAACACAGTCACGACAGTCTCTGTCGCACTTGCCTCTGCTGTTGCTTGTGTTGTGGATTCAGATTGCATGGTTGTTGTGGGTGTAACGATCGTTGTGACCGCTTTATACCCGTCCGTTTTGGATATTGACTCGTCTGTCATAGTCGTGGCAGTCTCTATCGCACTTGCTTCTGTGCGTGCCTGCGCAGTATCTATCGCACTTGCTTCTGTGCGTGCCTGCGCAGAAAAGACAGATGTGGTGGATGGCATGCCTTCAGTCGCTGACTCCAGAGAAGTGGTTGTTGTGGGTTTAATGGTCGTTGTAGTATCCTGAACTGAAAGTGATGTAAAATACATTTCATTCAAAGTTCAACAAAACATTCTGTACATATAAATCTTCTGTGATATTTTCTGTCCGTCAACAACTTTTCAGATATATAAAACAATAATAAATGTAGGATCTATGGAGCAAAGGAAACAAAACTTTTCGTAGTTTCATGGACATATACCCAACAAACTGTGATTAGTTAGGTTCAAGAATGAGTCCTCTATCCTATCTGTAAAGTTCCTGAACGCTAGTTATGGTGTTAGGGCGGTTTTATATGGCTTGTATATTTCTTTAACAAGATACTCATAGGCCTTAACGTTCAACCTAGTATTCAAATTAAGGTAGCTCATCAACTATATTTTTATTTAATGGCTCATTAAAACACCTCTTATGAAGTATGAATTTCACCATCGAAAGAGATACATGTACAAGCTCTCAAGTATTTTATATGATTTTTTTGGTGATTTATCCCGGAATGATCAAAAGGGTACTTTGTTTACAAATAGGATACTCTAGATTCCAAGTTTCGCTGTGATTTGATGCATAATATGAATATCTAAGAAAACAGACCTAAATGACTCAGATAGACGTTAGAATTTTTTGAATAAAAAATATTTATGAAAATTGAAAACGTTCTTTGCTAATATTGTTTTATATCTACGGATGAAATCCTCAAAAAAAACAAGTCAGTTAGAAAAAAGATATATCGGAGAAATATATTTTAAAACGAACTTGAAATGATATTGTCAAAATTCAGAAATATTACGATTTTTCAATTTGAGCCAAACCCGATCGGAATTATAAAAAAGTAGTAATAGAGAACATTGCAATCAGAAAACTACGTTCCCTTGGTGTAAAATGGTTGACAGATTAAACGAATTTATAAAGGAAACTAATTTCGTGATGAACAGTACATACAATTAGCAACAATATGATTATTTTAGTAATTTCTATAAAGAACAGGGTACGATTGTATACATAAAAAGGTCCCAAAAAATTCTCTCTATAAAATGTGTTTGGAATTAACCTTAATCAGCGTTTTAAGAAAGTAGCAAGATGTGTTTGTGAAACACAAATGCCCCCGATAATGGCCAATTCCGAAGATGGCCAAGGTCACAAGGGCAAATATCTTGGTACCAGTAGAAAGATCTTGTGAAAAGAAATGCTCATGTACAATATGAAAGCTCTAATATTTACCATTTAGAAGTTATGACCAATGTAAAAAAAAAAAAAAAAAATTAAGTACGTCAAATGTCAAGGTCAAAAGGTTCAATACCAACGGAAAGATCTTGTAACAAGGAATACTCATGTGAAATATCAAAGCTCTATCTCTTACTGTTCAAAAGTTATTAGCAAGGTTAAAGTTTTCAAAAAGTAGGTCAAAGTCAAGGTCACGGGGTCAAAAATGTTGGTACCCACGGAAAGGTCTTGTCACAAGGAATACTCATGTGAAATATCAAAGCTCTATCATTTACTGTTCAAAAGTTATTAGCAAGGTTAATGTTTCAGACAGAATGACAGAATTACAAAATGACAGACAGGACATTTACAAAAACAATATGCCCCCCGATCTTCGATCTCGGGGGCATAAAAAAATATGCCAGGTATACTATGTCAACAAAATCATAATGATATTCCTAAATGGATAGGATTATGACATCATATGCATGAATAAGACATTTCCCGCCTTTTTCTCAAAATAAGCCTGAAAACTGTCAAATGTCATACATATTATTGCTCAGAAAAAGATGTGCGCATTTGTCGAGCAAAATGAAAATGATATATTATGTAATATTTTATGAAAAACATGCTTGAATATGAATTTGCTCGACTCATGGGCTGTATGTTTTTTGAAAGGAAAACCACCTGAATTTGTGGATATTTTCATTGAAAATGGCATTTTTGCAAGTTATGCCAACTTCAAGCTCTCGTCATATGACACAAATCATTTTGCTGATCAAACTAAGCGAATTTTGGGTTTGCTAATCTATTCCTTATTTGAATGCCAGGGTTTGAGCTCAAGTGAAATCATCGATATTTTGGGCCAGATGACTTTAGAAAGTGTACCTACTTCTTTTGATCGGGATCGGTACTTTTTTCCCCTAGTTTGAATGCAAGGTGAAGATAACGAACACTGTAGTGATTATATCTAAAATTTGGTCATTTCGCTTCAATTTCTTTTTTATAATATATTTCTTAGATATGTCTCTTTTCTAACTGACAAATTGTTTTGAAGATTTTATCCGTAAATTTAAAAAATAATAATAATGTTTTCAATTTTCATGAATACTTTTTTTCTAAAAAAAAAAATAAAAAAAAAATAAGAATAGAACGCTTATATTAGAATCTTTTAGGCATGTTTTATTAGATAATCATATCATGCACCAAATCACAGCGAAATTTGGAGTTGAGTATATCTTATTATAATTATAGCTGTTTATACTATTATAATGATACATGTAGCTGTTTCCATTTCGCGTGAGCACTTCATGAAGTAGTGTGTGTATCTGGGGAGGGAGGTGGGGTGAATGAAGAAATTGGCACAGTCGTTAGATAATTGAAAATGAACGTTTGCTTTTCATCGTTACCATTAGTCACCCAGGAGACCTCTTGATATTGGTCTGCGTTCATCATCTCTCGCCGTTCGTGGTGCGTTAACAATTGAACATTTTAAACTTCTTGATAAATACCCTTCCAATTCTTTTCATATTTGAATCGTCTTTAGGTCGAGGGAGCATAGATTACAGGACTCCTGCAGCTCCAGGACATTAAAGACGCGGCAAAAACTGTCCAAAATTGACCTATTTTCAAATATCTTCTTTTTCACAACTGCACAAAAACCTAAATGCATTGTCATGTATATAGAAGACCCCTACCAAAATTGTAAATTTCATGATATCAGGGTAAGACATTCTGACTACAGGGTAGGACCAAACTTGCCATATAGTGTTTATATAAAAAACATCTGAATAACATCTCCTTTAAGGAGGTACTCTACATCATCATAATGGCTGACTTCCTTTTAAAACATGGATGAAAATAAATTTCTAAAACTGCATTTTTTGACTATATAAAATAAATTTGAACGTTTTTAATTTCAAATATTGTTGTACATATCCTCCACTTTTCATCCACATCTCTAATGTAGCATACCTCCTTAGAATGCTATTAATACTCAATTGAAACTGAATGAACATTTAGATAGCCCTTTACCAAAATTTTAAATTTCATAATCCAGAAGTAGGGATTTGGGTTGAGTGATTGATTAGATGTCTTTCTCATTTGAAAGACTTCTTTTATAATTTTACTGATACTATATAAAATTATGAAAAGCAGGAGATCGATAGGATGTACCAAAATTGTGGTTTCTGATCCAGGGGAGGATCTAAAATAGCCATATAGAGTTAAAATATATTACGTAAAGTTTTTCATCAGTGTGGGCACTTCCGGCGGGATTTGTAATTTTCAAAAGAACACATCTTGCATTCTACTGATGCTGAAAATAAGAATTTAGCTTAGGTATACAGAATAGGAGAATTAATTAGATTCTGAAGCCCTTGGAGTTATGATACTCTTAACTATTACTCAAGTGATCGATAAGGCTCGTGGGCCTCTTGTTAAGTGCCATTTGTGTGCTTTACATGTTTTCCTTGTGGTATTGTACTTGTAGTTTTCGATGTAATGAATATAAAGAACAATTTCCTAACTGCGAAAAATGCAGAGCAAGTATGTAAACTGGTCTGTTGCCTGGTAAGTGTAGGTCAACTTATTAATTTTCTACATCTTTAAGAACAACAATTATCGTTAAAATCAAATGATCGTTTACTATATGAAAAACGATACCTGTTCTGCATTGTTTGGTGTGAAAAGTACAGGCACTGCAAGATAAAAAGTCCTGTGGATCTGATCTTGCTGACATGTAACAGGAAGTAGTTCCACTGTTATAACCAAATCCAGCGCAACTAGAGTCTGCAGTACATGTTGTCTCACATCCAGCCAAGGTGTAGTCCGAATATGACTTGTAAAACGAATTAGTCCTATGGTAGATACCATGGTTGTGATAAGTGATTGCACAATCTGTAAAGTGAATGAACCCTTTCACACCGTGGACCATCGTGACCATGGTGAAAAGATTCAGTAACGCAGGGTTTCTAGATTTTTGAAGCGATCGGGCGATTTATTTTTATCAAAAACAACATAAATGAGAGTTTTCTTTGTCTAGCACATATCGCACGGAACGCACAGAAGTATCAAGAAACAGAATATGCCCCATACTTCCAATGAAAGTAGTTACTTTTCTCAAACACTCGTGTTTAATATCGAGTACCTACGAAAATTCGCACGGATGTTTGCTTCATGAGCTGAATTCAAGGTTTGAAACAATTTGAGAAAGAGCCATGATAATTTGTCACAAGAATATAAAAAGACATTCAATTTCTTACTAAATTGGGATTCAGAATAGTCTTTATTTTGACAAAATGCTTGAAAATGAAAATAACGCAGGGTGAAAAGATGGAAGATTAGCGTTGCTAAGGTGAAAAGATATCAAAAATTGTCATATTGATTAATATCCAGTAAATTCACAATTTTAAGTTTTTCTGTCACATATATTCTGATTTAAGGAATGAATCTATTTTTCTTTTCGTAGCGCATAATACATAAGTTTCCCTTCCATTTTTTGCGATTGTGTATGATCATCTCGTTAATGAAACGATTAACAAAAACGCAGCCAATCAGAATCGTTGGCACAACGAAAATGAAATGATATGGAAATTATATAGTTACTTGTAGTTACGGGTAAATCTGTCTGTACCTCGGTAACTTTTCTAATTAGGACCCATTCGTTCAATGCTCTTACAGCGAGGAAGTTTGTTCTCTTTTTCTCTACTCCTATTGTGTTATTTGAAACCTCTAAGCTCACGATATGTAGGAGGTTCGAGCACAGTGGTAATCCGGATAGCTACATTATCTACACAGTAGGTTGCCGTCCAAAGTCAGCCTTGTGTGTTCATTGGTCTCAATTGCTTGATGTGTTGTCTTAAATGATATTCAACTTACCTCTGAATGATGTTGTCTATTGAGCGTTTCCCTTATCCCCACTAGAGAAATATAAAATTATTTTCATGTGCGATATCGGATTTGACATCGCTTTTCTCCTTGGAAATTTATACCAATAACAGGTCATTTTGAGCAATGAAGTTACATGTAGTTGATTCAAAGTCAGAACTTTAACACCCCCCCCCCCCCCGCGCTAAAGAGTTTCACATATATCTATACTTCCGAATCAAACCTCTCTGGGTTGAATGTCTTAAAATATCGTTCGAGGTTCTTTCGACACTTTAATTCCATGTCTTTTGCAAAATCGTTGTTAATCAACCGAGTATTTACTTCCGTTGGTCTTTTCTTTTTTCGCTGCATTGAAAAATTAGTTGTGTGTCATTGAGAACCTTGTATTGTTTGACTGCCCCCCCCCCCCCCATTTTTGACAGTAGTGGCGAATGGGAAGAAAGTAATCTTTAACTTATTAAATGAACCCATGTATAGATGCACGAATGCTAGCCTCCCCCCTCCACAATTCACGATTTAAGAAATTGCAGTTTGGGCAAAAATGAGGTAGTTTTAGTCACAGGGGGTTGTCTTCCAGATTGTGGAAAATAAAAAAAGGAAAATATGAATCCTATTGAAAGCCTCCATTCAAGTACATGTAGTTTTGATAAAGATGCCGACACGTTTCGGCAATTAATATATCATTTAAATTATACCTAACAAATAGTATCATATCGAAATGACCCCCCCCACTCGATTGCCTATATATATATATATATGTGTGTGTGTGTGTGTGTGTGTGTGTGTGTGTGTGTGTGTGTGTGTGCTCCTTTGTTAGCTGACCTGTTTTTATATTCATATGAAGCAGAATTATTCAAAAACTTCTACGTCAGAAGAAAAAATCTCTCGCTGTGACCTTCAATTCGACTTTTAGATATATCGATGACGTTTTGTTTATTAACAATGATAGCTTTCATTCATATGTCGATTTGATATATCCCTGTGAGCTCAAAATAAAGGACACCACAGAGTCGTCCACTTCTGCTTCATACTTAGATATTTTATTGAAAGTAGACATTAACGGCAAACTGACAACTCAACTGTATGACAAACGGGATGATTTCAGCTTCTCCATCGTCAACTTCCCACATTTATGTAGCAATATTCCATTATCACCTGCATATGGTGTTTATATATCTCAACTGATTCGATATGCAAGAGCTTGTTCTGGGTATAGTCAGTTTTTAAATCGAGGTAAGCTACTGACAAACAAGTTGATGGTACAAGGATTTCAACAGTCTCGATTGAAGTCAGCATTTCACAAATTCTATGGTCGTTATAACGATCTAGTTCGTCAATAGAACCTCGCATTGGGTCAAATGCTATCTGACGTGTTTCATACCGATTGTTAAGCCGTTCTTGGCACACTGATTTGACTGCGGATAACTCCGTTTACCTGATCAGGATATGGGGCTCACGGCGGGTGTGACCGGTCAACAGGGGATGCTTACTCCTCCTAGGCACCTGATCCCACCTCTGGTGTGTCCAGGGTCCGTGTTTGCCCAACTATCTATTTTGTATTGCTTGTAGGAGTCATGAGATTGATCACTGTTCGTTATCTTCACCTTGCATATATCTCCAAGGTAATGGAGAGTTATGAGTAATTGACAACTAGAACGTTATATAATTAGATATGAACAGGAACAAACAAACATAATTTTATATGTACGAAGTTATATTTTACGACAATCAAACATAAAGAGATTTTTCAAGTTGAAAACGTAATTTGAAACAATTTGAATTATTTTTTTCCATTTATCACGACACAAATTTCCACAGCTTGTACCATTGATACATCCCAAAAGAGAAAGATTTGACACCCAAAGCGGCTTAGTATTTTGGCTAATATGTAACCCCACCACCACCCACCCATGTAATCTTTGATCTGCCTCTGAATTTGACACATCGATTATGTTTGATTTATTTATATGTTGCATTTCTTATGTTGTCATAATTGAATAAATGTTACAAAATTGTTGCTTTTCTATGCTCGTGGTTTGGAAGTTGTAGTATAGTTCCGTGGAAATTATAGTACAGTTAAGCTCCTAGAAGTTATTGTATGTTGGGTTTCTGTCTAATTTAAAGTATGGCTAAGATTTAAAAAAAAATATCGCACCTTGACATCCTCTAAAAGATGTACCTGCACGTCATACATGTACCAACAACTCATCTTATTTGTAGCAATTATTCATATCTATTATTCATATCTTATAATGGAAGGAAAAGCAAAATAGATTCATTCCTTAAATCAGAATATAATATGTGATAGAAAAACTTAAAATTGTGAATTTACTGGATGCAAGGTGAAGATAACGAACAGTGATCAATCTCATAACTCCTACAAGCGATACCAAATAGATAGTTGGGCAAACACGGACCCCTGGACACACCAGAGGTGGGATCAGGTGCCTAGGAGGAGTAAGCATCCCCTGTTGACCGGTCATACCCGCCGTGAGCCCCATATCCTGATCAGGTAATCAATATGACAATTTTTGATATCTTTTCACCTTAGTAACGCTACATCTTCCATCTTTTCACCCTGCATTATTTTCATTTTCAAGCATTTCGTCAAAATAAAGACTATCATGAATCCCAATTTAGTAAGAAATTGAATGTCTTTTTATATTCTTGTGACAGATTATCATGGTTCTTTTTCAAATTGTTTCAAACCTTGAATTCAGCTCATGAAGCAAACATCCGTACGAATATTCGTTGGTATTCGATATTAAACACGAGTATTTGAGAAAAGTAACTACTTTCATTTAAAGTATAATTTTGTATGGGACATATTCTGTTTCTTAATACTTCTGTGCGTTCCGTGCGATATGTGTTAGACAAAGAAAACTCTCATTTATGTTGTTTTTGAGAAAAATAAATTAAACGATCGCTTCAAAAATCTAGAAACCCTGCGTTACTGAATCTTTTCACCATGGCCACGATGTGGTGCTTTCAGTTGGTAAGTCAATTAAATTGTCAGTTTCTTTTCCCTTAAGGTTGGAGAAAATTGTTTTAGAAGGGATAAACTTCATGATTAATAATGATTTGCCATTCCAACAAAATAACAACTATTGACCGAGTATTTATTTTTTGATGTAGGCCTGACCTTCTGGTAAAAGTTTGATGTCGCCGTCTTTTTTAAATAAACAAGTGTAACAACGATCATTGAAAATAGCCCTAATATTTCAATGCAGCGTTATTAGAATGTTCAACAGTTTACAATGAAACGTAGAAGTGTTTGTGAATCTGGATTTTATTCACGTGTTTTCTTTGAATCTGAGGGCGAGAGGAAATCCCGAGGCACTTTAGTAAGTTAGTAAGTAAAGCTGTTGAGATTTATTACTTTCAATATGGTTCCAAAGAAAAGAGACTTGCTTGTGAATGCTTGTACCGCAGCATGTCGAGGTACTTTTGATTAGGCCTGTCCAATAGGCGGTTGATTCCTTGTTGATGATAATAGTTTGGACATCTCTTTGTTTTCTTATCGTAATATTTTTTAGTAGTTATTGATCGAGTTGACGTTTTTATGGCGGGTAACTTGCCTTATATGTCAGTGGGGGCAATATCATTTTAATTTTGCTATAAAAGAAATTCTAAAGAGATACAGAATAACAAGTTATACGCTTTATTTCATGCATCAACACAGGAAATATGTCATCAAAGCGGGGACAGTGTCAAAAATAGTTCGGACCGGAAGTGTTTTATCATACGGGTGTGTGATAAAGCTAATGCTTGATCTCACTTGCAATATACATGTATGAGATAAATGTAAGTAAAACACGCATGCTCTGTGATTCCATACCTGAAGTACATTTCTTGTTTGCAAATGTACAGAGCCCACAGTTACTGTCGTACTGGGAGTCTGCTCTTTCTGATATCGAACACTGGTTCTTATGAGAGTTATAGCTGTAGCTAGCACACTTCCGATCTGCTGTACAACGTGCTTCACACTGAGGCTCTGTGTGACCATCCACTAACAAGTAGTGGCCATGTGTCCTGTAGTTGTTGCCATGATTGTGGTATGTCACTGTGCAACCTTTGAAGACAGAGTTATTGAAAATAATTGTTGAACTATCAGCCTTATATTCTCCTGAGGAAGCAATTGTACTTGACGTTACAAAAACATCACACACAATACTTATGATATAAAGATGGAGATTTATGTACCAGTCGGCGCGCCTTCAGAGCAACTGAATAGTAAATGGAGTTTCGAGTCAAACTGTACTTTAAGAAAAGCATGTATCGTGGATTGATGTGGACATTGCAAAAGTTGAGTTAATATGTTGACATGTATACTAAATTGATCATCTTGTGTAATATTTATTATAGCTCAGTGATTTTCAATATACTTGGGTTTGAATGAGTCCTCAGTACCCCTTATTTGTCTTTAACTTAGGCGACTACATGGGGTGGTCCTACGGATGAGACCGCGAAAAACAAGGTTCCATTTTACTGCAGGTTTGGCATGATAAAGATTCCTCCCTGCTCAAAGGCACTACCCGAGCATAGGCCTAAATTTTGCAGCCCTTCATCGAAACTGGTGACGTCTCCATGTAAGTGAACAAGGTATGTTTGTGAAACACAAATACTCCGATAATGGCCAATTCCAAAGATGGCCAAGGTCACAAGGACAAATATATTGGTACCAGTAGAAAGATCTTGTCACAAGAAATGCTCATGTGCAATATATAATATTTACTATTGACTAATGTTAAATTTTTTTTTACAAAGTAGGTCAAATGCCAAGGTCAAAATGTTTAGTACCCACGGAAAGGTCTTGTAAGAAGGAATACTCGTGTGAAATATCAAAGCTCTAGCACTTACTGTTCAAAGGTTATTAGCAAGGTTAAAGTTTTCAAAAAGTATGTCAAACTCCAAGGTCACAAATGTTGGTAGCCACGAAAAGGTCTTGATTGATTGATTGTATCTTGCTTAACGTCTCTCTCGATAAATTTTCACTCATACGGAGACGTTTTAACAAGGAATACTCATGTGAAATATCAAAGCTCTAGCACTTACTGTTCAAACGTTATTAGCAAGGTAAAAGTTTCAGACAGGACAAAAACAATATCCTTCGATCTTGGGGGCATAAAAATTCTCCAGCGGGATGTTAAATACTTGTAAAATACAATCAATGAAAGGTGAAGATAACGAACAGTGATCAATCTCATAACTTCTCTCAACTGATTCGATACGCAAGAGCTTGTTCTGCGTATTGTCCGTTTTTAAATCGAGGCAAACTACTGACAAACAAGTTGATGATACAGAGGTTTCAACAGTCTCAATTGAAGCCCGTACTTCGCAAATTCTATGGTCGTTATAACGAACTAGTTTGTCAATACAATCTATCATTGGGTCAAATGCTGTCTGACGTGTTTTATACCGATTGTTAGGCCGTTCTTGGCACACTGATTTTGACTACGGATAACTCAGTTTACCTGATCAGGATATACATGTAAGATATAGGGCTCACGGCGGGTGTGACCAGTCGACAGGGGATGCTTACTCCCCCATGGCACCTGATCCCACCTCTGGTGTGTCCAGGGGTCCGTGTTTGCCCAACTATCTATTTTGCATTGATTTTAGGAGTTATGAGATTGATCACTGTTCGTTATCTTCTTTCATAAGGTATATAGAGAGTTGGGCAAGCACGGACTCCTGTATATACCAGAGGTGGGATCAGGTGCCTAGGAGGAGTAAGCACCCCCTGTCGACCAGTCACACCCGCCATGAGCCCTATAGCTTGGTCAGGTAAACGAAGTAATCCGTATTCAAATCAGTGTGCAAAGAAAACTGCCTAAATATCAGTATAAAATACGTCATTTGGCATTTAAACCAATGATAGGTTATATTGGAGAACGAGATCATTATAACGACCATAGAATTTGCGAAATATTGATTTAAACGAGACTGTTGAAACCCTTGTAACATCAACCTGTTTGTCAGTAGCCTGTCCCAATTTTAAAACTGACCATACGCATAACAAACTCTTGCGTATCGAATTATTTGGTATACACAAGAGATAATAGAATATTGCTGCATAAATAAAGTTGACGATGGAGAAGTTGAAGTCATCCCGTTTTTTTATAAAGTTGAGTTGTAATTTGCCGTGAATATTTATTTTCAATAAAATATCCAAGTACGAAGCAGACGTGGAGGACTCTGTGGTGACTGTTGGAAGAGATTACGAAGATATTGTCACTGAGGAACTCCAGCACATATTTTATATCAACTTGTGCATGGAATCAGAGTGGAGTGTTACAAAGTGATTTGTTGGATGACTGATCACTAGATATAGATATTTCCTTTTCGACCGGGTTGTACAACGTGCAAACTGCTTCTAGAATGGTGAATGACGGGCGGGCGTCCCTATAATAGGGTGCATACTTTCTGTAACCTTTCTCACACCTCATACATCAGACATTTTTCGAAAAATTTACAAGTACGTTGTAGTTGAACTTGGTCATTTTTAAGCATTTCTTAAATAGACGGTACAGTGTAACTTTTGGGTTATCAACTCTTCTCATACCTTTTAACGTTCCTCAAACTAATCAACTCTTCTCACATCTCTTACTTAGCGCTCCTCAAACTTTGTACAGTTGTTATGGATACATCGAAGATGTGCATGTGCCTTTTTTTTTTTAAAGATATCAGACATTTTTTGAAAAATCTACATGGCACACAATTTTGACTACGGATAACTCCGTTTACCTGATCAAGATATAGGGCTGACGGCGGGTGTGACTGGTTGACAGGAAATGCTTACTCCTGCTTCACCTGATCCTACCTCTGGTACAATCAGGAGTCCGTGTTTGCCAAACTCTCTCTTTCGTATGGCGCAAGCGGGGCTAAAACTCATGACCTCCCAGTTTCTAAGTGAACGCAAACGGTCGCGGTAGCTCAGTGGTAGAACGTTCGCTTCGTAATCGGAAGGTTGTGAGTTCGAGCCCCGCTCGTGCCATGGCCGCATCAAACTTACGATCTAAAATTAGGTAATGTTTGCTCCTTCGCCAAACGCTTGCGGCAGGCGATGTCACATTAATGAACTGCGACGGCCGTCAGCGCTAAGCATAGGTATAAAATTATGGTACTTCACATACAATTATTCTCCACGGGACTTTAAAACAAATCAAACGCAAAAACTAAGCGTACCATCTACGACTGAACTACAGCGACATGTCCTAGAAGTAAACAGTTTCTTATAACGCTAACTGATTGATTGCGGTTTTACGCCGTTTTGGCAATATTTCAGCCATTTTACGGCGGTTAACTAATTCAACTATGTATCATGGTTGTGAGTGTTTGAGTTTCCTTGACGGACCCCAGTGAACCTTCTCTTTTTCGAAAATCAGAAAAACGGTCTTTTGCGTGCCAAGGAGGTTGTGATCCTTGGTACAGGACACCCTTTAAAGTCCCATCCGACGGACATAAAAGTTGAAAATACATAAACATAAAAATACAGATCATTTCGTGTATATGAATAGTTGTATTATAAAAGTATTAAGTTTTTCTCTAAAAATTGCATTGTTGTAATTACTGTATGATATACCAGTTGTCAATATTTGAAAAAAGTTTTTGCACTGATTGCAAATGACCAAAAAGTATATTCCGTATGGGCGTAAAATCATTGCATTCTGAACGAATGTGATATGTAGTTAAAGGGCAGTCACAAGATATACATTCTGGCTGAAGTTCTCTGTTTAGTAGGTAAGAACGAGTCAATTTTGAATGTCCGATGCGTTTTCTTGAAATAATTACTTCGTCCTGGCGTTTCATGATGATGTTACAAGATTTGTTTACTTTGTTTTGAATAGGATATACAGTGCCCCTTCGATATATCCCCCCCCCCCTGAACAATAGATGGCAATATAACGAGGGAAAACCGTAGGTTACTTGTGTTACATATATCCAAATAGATTTGCCAAAGAGAATTTACATATAGTTTTAAGAAATATTTTAAATCATTGTAAGAAATTTTAAAGTGTGCAATATGGTCCTCAAGTGTATTTCTTTTTTGCCGCTTTGTCTGCTTTGGTCTTGCCAGGGAGACCAATATGGCTTGGAATTCAACAAACCTCAACTATTTAACCTTGATTAGTTAAAATGTAGTACCGGTTTAAAATATCTAAATTATGTGGATGATCAATATTCATGTTGTTTATTGACTGTAAATATGATTGGGAGTCTGAGAATATAGTAAAATATTTGTCATTAAAAATTTTAATGAACTCAAACCATGTTCATTTTCATTCATATATTGATTCGATTTATCCCAGTGAATTCGATATAAAACAGATCACAGTCTTCCTTATCTGCTTCATATGTTGGATATTTTATACATATATATTAATGGCAAACTGACATCTCAACTATATGACTTCAGCTTCTCCATCGTCCAGCCCCATGCATATTTTTGTAGCAATATTCCTTCATCACCCGATTCGATACGCGAGAGCATGTACAGTTTTTAAATCGAGGCAAGCTAATGAGGAACAAAATGATGTTATAGAGGTTTCAACGGTCTCGTTTTAAGTCGGCATTTCGCAAATATAAGGTCGTTATAATGATCCAATTTGTAAATACAATCTGCCGTTAGGTCGAATGTTGTTTGACGCGTTTCCTATCAATTGTTAAGCCGTTCTTTACATATTGATTTTGACTACGGATTAGTCCGTTTACCTGATCAAGATATAGGGCTCATGGCGGGCGTGACCGGTCGATAGGGGATGCTTCTTACTCCTCTAGGTACCTGATCCCACCTCTAGTATGCCCAGGGTTCCGTGTTTGTCCCTCTCTTAATTTTATATCTTTTATAGGAGTTATGATATTGATCACTGTTCGTTATCTTCATTTGTTCATATTTAGGTATTGTACATCTTGTGTTTTAGAGGTCTCAACAGCACGAGGTTGAATAACCAATTGCAAATACAATGTCTTATCTTTAATTAATTTAAACAAGAGGCCCATCGGCCACATCGCTCAACTGAGTCACCTTGGCCCATATCTGAAGACTTTCCATATATATTTGCATGTAAAACCTTAGTCCCTATTATGGCCCAAACTACCCTTTGCAAACTTGAATCTACACTATGTCAGAAAGCTTTCATGTAAATGTCAACTTCTTTGGCCCAATGGTTCTTGAGAAGATGATTTTTAAAGCTTTTTCCTATATTTGTATGTAAAACTTTGAACCCCCCCCCCCACTTGTGGCCCCATCCTACCCCCGGGGGCCATGATTTGAACAAACTTAAATCTGCACTATGTCAGAAAGTTTTCTTGTAAATATCAGCTTTTCTGACTCAGTGGTTATTGAGAAAAAGATTTTAACTATATATTTGTATGTAAAACTTTGATCCCCCTTGTGGCCCCATCCTACCCCCGGGGGCCATGATTTGAACAAACTTGAATCTGCACTATGTCAGAAAGTTTTCATGTAAAAATCAGCTTTTCTGGCTCAGTGGTTCTTGAGAAGAAGATTTTTAAAGATTTGTCATATATATTTTTATGTAAAACTTTGATCCCCTATTGTGGCCCCATCCAACCCCCGGGGCCCATGATTTGAACAAACTTGAATCTGCATTATGTCAGGAAGCTTTCATGTAAATCTCAGCTTTTCTGGCTTAGTGGTTCTTGAGAAGAAGATTTTTAAAGTTTTTCCCTATATATTTGTATGTAAAACTTTGATTCCCCCCCCCCCCTTGTGGCCCCATCCTACCCCTGGGGGCCATGATTTGAACAAACTTGAATCTGCACTATGTCAGAAAGTTTTCATGTAAAAATCAGCTTTTCTGGCTCAGTGGTTTTTGAGAAGAAGATTTTTCCCTATATATTTGTATGTAAAACTTTGATCCCCTATTGTGGCCCCATCCAACCTCAGGGGCCCATGATTTGAACAAACTTGAATCTGCATTATGTCAGGAAGCTTTCATGTAAATCTCAGCTTTTCTGGCTTAGTGGTTCTTGAGAAGATTTTTAAAGTTTTTCCCTATATATTTGTATGTAAAACTTTGATCCCCCCTTGTGGCCCCATCCTACCACCAGGGGCCATGATTTGAACAAACTTGAATCTGCAATATGTCAGGAAGCTTTCAGGTAAATTTCAGCTCTTCTGGCCCAGTGGTTCTTGAGAAGAAGATTTTTAAATGACCCCACCCTATTTTTGCATTTTTGTGATTATCTCCCCTTTGAAAGGGACATGGCCCTTCATTTGAACAAACTTGAAAGCCCTTCACCCAAGGATGCTTTTGGCCAAGTTTGGTTGAAATTGGCTCAGTGGTTCTGGAGAAGAAGTCGAAAATGTGAAAAGTTTACAGACAGACGGACAGACAGACAGACGGACGCCAGACAAAATGTGATCAGAATAGCTCACTTGAACCTTTGGTTCAGGTGAGCTAAAAACAACTAGGAAACCCTGGATTAGAGCCCGCCTTTAAGGTGTCTCCACCATCATGTGACGTCATAGGTTTTTGCAAAATCTTAATTTAAACTGTGTGAATGATAGAAATATATCTTTTGTCCATTTGATGGGTATAATAAAAAAAAAAATGGTACACTATTTGATAATATTTTCTATAAATAATCAGTTATCTGTATTTAAAAAATGTCAAAGGCAATAACTCCTATGCCGGTATTTTCTCTCTTGTATGTCTATTATGTAAAACTTATACCGTACCAATTTTGATGCACCAGATGCGCATTTCGACAAATAATATATCTTCAGGGATGCTCAAGCCGAAATTTTGGAAATTGGAAATGACAGAAAACTTGTACGAGCTAAAAGGAAAACCAAAGTGCCAAAAACTGGAGCCAAATTCGTCCAAGGATCAGAGCTATGCATGAGGGAGATATAATCCTTAATTTTGAAATGAATTTCTAAATCTTATCCCAGCAATTAAATATACATCCGTATTTTCAAGCTGGTAACGAAGTATTTAGCTACTGGGCTGTAGAGACCCTCGTGGACTAACAGTCCACCAGCAGAGGCCTCGACCCAGGGGTCATAATGTAAAACTTATACGGTACCAATTTTGATGCACCAGATGCGCATTTCGGCAAATAATGTCTCTTCAGTGATCATTATTAGTATTATATAATTATTTCCCTGACACCCACACTTAATTTATACCTATTATTAAAGTGGCGTTTTTTTTAAACTGTTGAAATTAATAGGTATAAATTAAGTATACTTGAGAAAATTGAACATTTTCGATTAACAGCATTAAAGAAATACATAACTATTAAAATCTATGATTTTCTTACGCTTACATACACTTTTATTTATGTGTGACAGCTTGAAAAGGGTGAAACATATACATTTTCTTTGGAAATTAATTAAATCAAACTGTATTACATGGAAATTAATTCAGTTTTTCTAATTCGAACCATTGATTTTAATAAGTCACATGAGGGTGGAGCTACATGTACCTTAATTTTTATCGAACGATTTACAATGTACTGCGAAAATTCGAATTTCTTCTTTAACAGATCCTATCCGTCACCCAGATAATACATACATGTCAAAATAATCTTTTGTTATAAAGACTTACCCGTTGAAATCAGAACATGTGTCATGAATTGGATAAATCTTCTCATTTCCACACCAGAGCTTTAAACGCATACAAGTACCTGTTCTACTGTTGAACCCTTCCACAGAGGCATTATTTAAGTAGCATTCAATAATAAAAATCGATGAAGCGTCATTTAAAGAAAATTCAAATTCTCTCCAAATATTTATGAGATTGATTGTGTATTCTTTAACATCCCGCTCAAAACAATTTCACTGATAAGGAGAGGTCACCAGCAGGGTTGGGGTCAATTACATTGAAATGTAATTAATTGCAATTACTTTGCTATTTTATTAAATTAAAATTACTCATTTTAGAGCATGTAATTAATTAAATTACAATTAATTTGCAAAAGTAATTACGTTCTGAAATTTTATTTAAAAACTAGTGGTAAATTATATAATCATATGATTCATTCGGCTATTACATTTTATCATCTGTTTCTCAAAGGTGCTATCATTTAAACAGCATCTGTCAGGCCGAAAAACTTTGTCTGCTTATATAATGACAAACTGTCGAAAGAGAGAGAGAGAGAGGAGAGTATTTTGGTTTTAAATACATATAATAAAAAAATGACTCAAGTATCAAATAGACTTTAGCAATATTGCAATAATATCATGCTAAAACAAATCTCAGAGCCCTGGATTGTAATTGTAATTGAAAGTAATTAAAACAGTAATTGAATTACATGGTGTTTTCCTCAGGTAATTAATTAAATTGCAATTACTTGTAATTAAAAAATCTTCAATTACATCCAATTACTTCAGAAAATGTAATTAATTGCAATTACTTTTTCAATTACCCCAACCCTGTTCACCAGTGCCAGTGAAAAGCTGAAAAAGTTAGGCCTATGCTCGGCGCTTACGGCCTTTGAGCAGGAAGGGGTCTTTATCGTGCCACAACTGCTGTGACACGGGAACTCGGTTTTTAATTGATTGTGGTCTCGTACGACAAGCAAGGGGCACTAAGGACCTATTCTAACCCGGATCCCCACAGGATAATATTGATAAGACATTTGTAGATAACGTTGAGATAATTGGTAATATAAATGACAAATGCTGCTTCTTCACAGTATTCTAGACTTTGTATCGTGTTTCTATAAATACCTCTTTGTTAATACCAAATGACTCGAGTGACCTATTGTTATGCGTTTTTGTCCGTCGTCGTGCGTAAAGTTTTCACTATTTCAACTTCTTCAGAACCAATAGACCAATTTCAACCAAATTTGCCAAAACGCATCCTTGGGTGCAGGGTATTCAAGTTTGTACACAGGAAGGGTAATGACCTTTCCAAGGGGGATAATCAAGAAAAGACAAAAATAGGGTGGGGTCATATTAAAATAAAGTTGAACTCGACATTACAGTTTCCTGATATAGTGTAGATTGAAGTTTGTTCAAATCACGGGGGTAGGGTGGGACCAAAATAGGGGGTCATAGTTCTACATGTAAAACTTATACGGTACCAATTTTGATGCACCAGATGCGCATTTCGACAAATAATGTTTCTTCAGTGATGCTCAACCGAAATGTTTGAAATCCGAAATAACTATGAAGTTTTAGAGCTAAATATAGCCAAAAACAGCGTGCCAAAAAAGGTGGAGCCAAATTCGTCCAAGGATAAGAGCTATGCATGAGGGAGATATAATCCTTAATTTTGAAATGAATTTCTAAATTTTGTAACAGCAATTAAATATACATCCGTATTTTCAAGCTAGTAACGAAATACTTAGCTACTGGGCTGTAGAGACCCTCGGGGACTAACAGTCCACCAGCAGAGGCCTCGACCCAGGGGTCATAATGTAAAACTTATACGGTACCAATTTTGATGCACCAGATGCGCATTTCGACAAATAATGTCTCTTCAGTGATGCCCAACCGGAATATATAAATATGCTCAATAACAACAGGCACCTGATCCGACCTCTGGTGTGTCCAGGGTCCGTGTTTGTCCAACTATCTATTTTGTATTGCTGATAGGAGTTATGAGATTGATCTCTGTTATCTTCACCTTTCACGAGGACATGAAAATAATACATTGTACTTGTGATTTCCTTTAAAATATTTAGGATTGAGTGTAATATGAGCACGGATTTTATATTTTGAGTGGTGAACGTAGTAAAATGTGGTTTGTGTTGTGTATTGAGTTGTTTCAGTTCAATTAGTTTCATACAGGTTGTCTTCTCTTCGGTACTGGTCAAGGTAAGTCAAATCAATCTATAAGAAAGCGCCGAGACATTTTAATAGTGTGTCGCTGGGAAATGTTTTCGTACATACAGATCCTGAAACGTACTACTACACCACTTGCACGAAACGCTGAACGATCTGCACTGAACGGTTTGCACTGAACGGTGAACGGTTTGCACGAAACGCTGACCACTTAGTAGGCGTGGCTTGCACGCTTTGTGAACGGTCTGCACAAAACGGTAGGCGTGGCCTGCATGCTGTGATTTTTTTCGGTAATATTTGGTTCAAATAATTTCAATAATATTATATTATAACTGTAGTATTCTAGATATTTAAAAAAAGGTTGAAAAAGAAATGATGATTCATTTTAAAATGATTGCTCATGTACGACGAGGTAAATTTCATTTTTGCTTATTAGATCAATGACTTATGAACACGTTGGAATGAAAACAAATGATTGATTTTTTTTTAATTTCGGAAAGAAAAAAAATATGCAAAACTCTTATCGTCACGGAATATTGATTAATCAAATTTTATTGCTTCATTGCTCTATTAAATTCATTAAAACTGAATATGAGATGGTTCATCTGTTTCGCTATTTTTGTACATTCTGAGTGTCGTTAAAATACATTTGCAATTTGTATATTCCGGGCCTTTTCCCAAGGACAGATGTTGAATAAACCTAAACATTTCATATACATGTGTACGTGTATAAAAACAGATAAAATGATTTTAAGAAACTTCTCGTCGGGAAAGATTGAAATATTTTGAGGGGTGGTGGTGGGGGTGTGTGAACGGTCTGCATGAAACGCTGTGCATGACCTGCACGCTTAAAACACATGTGCAATTTGTATATTCCAGGCCTCTTTTCAAAGACAGATCTTGAATAAACCTATACATTTTTACATACGTGTTGACAACAGATAAAATGATTTTAAAAATTCTCGAAAAATTTCAGTGCAGGAGGGGGTGCATATAGATATAGAATTAGCCAGTCGATAAGAACCTGTCATCTGGATAAGAAAGGAAAATACGAAACCAAAAGAAACAATCAAAATGATTGAAATAAATCATATAAATGAAGATCAAATAAATAATGCGATATGCGAGCGGATCTAACATCCAATTTTAATCAGATTGTTGCATTTGCCTCAATTTTAAACCTATGGAAAACTACATTCAGTTTTGAGAGACAAAAGATATAAACACCTCTTTTGTCATATTTTAATTGCCCCCGCCGATAAATAAATAATTCCTATATACAAAAAATAAAAATGAAACAATAACGAGGGCAGAGATATTACATGTCTCTGCACTTGCTAGAGAAACTACAATGTATCAAGGGTGAGAAAGTGGTATCGGATTTTGAAATAATTGGTCAAATTCCCAACAATGTTTACCTGTCCTACATCCCATGCCGAAATGACTTGCTCGGTCTATACGTTTCTAAGGGTGTGGTTTGAACGATTTGCACGAAACGCTGAACGGTCTGCACGGAACGGTGAACGGTTTGCACGGAACGAAACAAAACGCTTTGGAGTGTAGTAGCACGCTTCAGGGTCTGCACAATTGTAGCCATCTGTAAACTGGAAATGTTGCCATCTTGTTCGGCTATTTTTCCACTAATAAGTGGTGGGCTAGAATAGGTCCTCAATACCGCTTGCTTGTCGTAAGACAAGATGGGACGGTCCGCAAAAACCAAGGCCTCGTGTCACAGAAGATCTGGCACGATAGAGATCCATCCTTGCACAAAGGCCGTAAGCGCCGAGCATAGGCCTACATTTAGCCACAGGGGCTCCGTTGTCAGATATTGAAATTTTGTATTATTTGTTCTTGAATAATATATAAATAAAATCCACCACCAAAACCCACTCTTTTCGTCGTTTAAAAAAAAGGTATATCATATGTACATTTAAAAAAGTAAAGGGACGACACTCGCCATCTTGGATTTTTAGGGGGCCCTCGATTCACGGCTTATTTTGAACAATTTCTACTGTCTGCCTACCGGTTTCTGGCGAGATCTATGTTGGAAAAACATCCAATGACTTCTCCCTATCGTCTGCTTATGTATACATGCCGTATTAAACATCCAGTGAACCGAAACATCCTCAATACCTGCCCCTACTTATCGAAAGCAACGGAAGTTTACATCGACCGACGCGACACCTACCGGACGATCTCCATATAATCACGGAGGTGTTCCGAATGCATACGGTAAGTCCAGAGAAATCTAAGTTAAAATAAGCGCCGAATTTAAACTGAATGAAAGGAGACTGGCGTTTTCAACGGAAAAATGAAGACAACAGACAATGTTGTAGCATGGTAAGCTGTAAATAGTGAACAATGCAATGTATGGGAGATATCTTTATATACCAATAACTAATTTATTCTCATTAAATAAACATACGCACAAAACATGATTTTAAACCACTAGTGGCTCATGAATGATCCACAGAGCACATGTTTATTCACACATAGATATATAAATAAATATATATATATATATATATAATATCCAAATGTGAAAAATTGCCTCAGTGTCCGGTAATCAATAGGTAAAATTTCACCTATATAAGATCTATTATATATATATATATATATGTGTGTGTGTGTGTGTGTGTGTGTGTGTGTGTGTGTGTGTGTGTGTGTGTGTGTGTAAACATATATATATCCAAATGTGAAAAATTGCCCCAGTGTCCAGTAATCAATAGGTAAAATATTAAATAAAATGACAACACGTTGTAAAATGTGTTGTCATATTTTATTTAATATTAAACACACACACACACACACACACACACACACACATATATATATATATATATATATATATATATATATATACATGTATATATATATATATACATGTATATATATAATTAAGAGCTGATATGTTGATATACCATACAAGTATGGTAGGTGTATTGTATTCAACTCATCAGTGTTAGTACAGGGCCTGAAACTTAGTCTAACTCTTTATGTCACCAGTCCAGCCGGACTGATAGGGTATAATTTCAAACCAGTGTGCACCAGAGTTTTTCAAAAATAAATAAACATATATTGTTCATGTTTATATTAAAATAAAATACCAGAATTTAATTCGATATGCCTTACACAATATTGCAACACAAGCTATATCAATGTAAGATTATATTTACTAATCTGGTTCATCTGATATCTACAGAGGAATACCAAATGTGTGTTTAAGATTCCATAAATATGTTTTTCAAAATTGTTTTAGAATATTGACCAGTCCCATCAGACTGACCATTGAAACAAATGTCAGTCAGTCCGCCACACTTTTAACCAGTCACGGACTGAAGGGCATATGTTGATTTCGAGCACTGATTACATAAACACAAGTTGCAGGCCCATACTGATTGTCATGCAAACCTCTCCCCTCCTCCATTTATACAACTTATCTTGGGCAATGAAATGTAAATCCACTTTTTTCCTGCCATGAAGGGAGATTGATTAAGGAGGTATGCTACACCTGAGAAATTTGATGTAGATGAAAAATGGAGGATATGTACAACAATATTTTGAAGCTGAAATTTTTCAAATTTACTTTATTTTGTCAAAAAATACAGTTTTAGTAGAAGATAATCTGGGGAAAAATTTAAAACCCCTGCTGGACTCGAACCTGCGATCTACAGTTCAGCAGTCGGTATGCTAACCTAGCTACTGAGCTACTCGGCTAGGTATTTGAATTGAAAAGGAAAAGTCAAATATTGCTGATATTGTTTTTTTTCCTCCATGTCATTAAAGAAAGTCAGCCATTATGACAATGTAGAGTACCTCCTTAAGAGTAATTTCCTCCCCCCTTATTGATTGTCTTTCTTCTTTTAAGAAGAAGAAAGAAATCTCCCTTCCCTTTTAGAAACATTCTATTGGCCAGATATGCAAAACTCAGTACACTGTGTACATTTTTATTTTTAAAGTTTTAAATAATGTTACTCTTCAATTTAAATACAAGATCTTTATTCAAAATAACAAAACAAAAATTTATCATATTTTAGGCTTCTCCAAAACATCAGTAAATGTGAAAATGGAAAGATCACATTGTCAGCAATTCAGGAAAAATATCCAGATAAATCAGTCACAGGTCATGCTATTGGCAGGACAATCAAAAAGGTATTCAAAGGAACCTTGACAAAATCTGTAAGAACAAAAGTACACTAACAAAGATGTATTATGGACTGAAATGGAAATCATTTCCTAATTCAAATTGTAGTGTATCAGATATCAAGACTATTGCAGGCAGTGATTTCTTTGTTATGTCCGAGTGTGAAACCAAAGTACAACTAGGATATTTCAATGGATTTGCTGTTAATGGACACAAAATGTTGACTGAAGTGACATTTCATGAGGATGAACATGTAGGTGTTCTTGTGTGCAACAAGCAAGTTAATTTGACTGATATTCAGCTGAACAGTAAATTTATGTTTGACTCAAAAACTATTTCTGGAATTCTGGATGGAATTAAAAAGCTGAACCTTTGTGTAGGGGTAGCTAACTTTGACAACTCAATTACTGAGGACATTAATTGAACACTGGTCAAACAAAAATGGTGAAACATCAACAAGAATTCGTTCCACGAAATGCAAAAGACTTTTAAAATATACCACAAATAAATCTGTTTGTGATGAGTGTACACCCTTACTTGTAACCCATTCAAAGCCTAATGATAATGCATTGAAATTAGACAAAACTGACACTCACATACTATTATCAGATACTAGCCATAAAGATATGACAGATGTCCTTGATCATGTGTTATAGACTGTGCCTGACAAGATGGCTACTTTTTTGAAATCACAAGCTCAAACTATTACATCTCATCCAAATCGCCGAAGATGGTCCAGAGATATCATCAGGATGTGTCTTTCCCTTTACTGCCGTTCACCTAAAACCTACCAGGATTTGAGTAAAAGTGGATTTGTTATTCTGCCATCCCAAAGAATTCTACAGCGCTATAAGAACTGTGTTCAGCAAGAGCCTGGGATTAACCCTGAAATGTTGGAGTGGATGAAATCCATTGCAGAAGAACAGAATACCAGTGAAAAGGGTTTAAGGGGTGGATTAATGATAGATGAGATGGCAATCCAAGAGGATCTGCAACTAAGGCGTAAAGGTGAAGAGTATGAACTGATCGGTTTTTGCAGACACAGTGGAGGAAGTTAAAAGTATCAATACACTTATTACTCATAAAGATATGATACAACTTTCCACTCATGTTCTCCAGCTGGTATTCCTTGGCAATACAGGTTTCAGATTCCCTTTGGCCCATTTTCCTTGTTTGCAAGCTTCAGCATCTGAACTATATTTAGTATTCTGGAAAACTGTTAAGATGTTGGGTCTATTTGGGTTCACTGTAAGTTATGTCAGTTTGGATGGGGCCCAGACAAACAGAGACTTCATGAAAATGTTATTAAGAGAAAAAGTGTCTAACACAATGACATTCGACAACATCTTAACAGTTTTCCAGAATTCTAAATATAGTTCAGATGCTGAAGCTTGCAAACAAGGAAAATGGGCCAAAGGGAATCTGAAACCTGTATTGCCAAGGAATACCAGCTGGAGAACATGAGTGGAAAGTTGTATCATATCTTTATCTGCCTGATCATGGATTATTCCCATGTAATTAAGAAAATTCGCAATAACATTACAAAGAGTGGTACACTGAAAACACATAAACGTCACTTAAAACATGGACAGAAATACATTGTGTGGGAACACTGGTACAAGACCTATCAATGGGACCTCTGCTCCAACACCCTTAAGGTATACCAGCAGCTAACTCAGGATCATTTCTTTCTAAATTCACAACTGAAAATGATAAATAAACTAGCAGAAGATGTCCTAAATGAAAATATGCTTCACCTCATGACATGTTATCAAAGATATTTGGGTGATAAGGGGGAGGAACTCCAGGGCAGCATTGAGCTTTTACAGCAGACTTCAGTCCTCATCAAGAACTTCAGAGATGCCCGTCCAATCATTAGTTACAGTGATAAGCGTCTTGATGATAATCGGAAGGTCCTCAGATGGTTCCGCACCTGGGAAGAAAACAATAAGACTGTAACTAATCTCAAGAAAAAGGACTTGGAAAAATCTCTATTTTCTTATCAAACAATGGAAGACATTGTGTCTTTACTGACTGGGTTTGATGAGATGTGTGACATTCATTTTCAGTCAACATCATCATCCACTATTCCAAACAGAGTGAATAGTGATGTTGTTGAGAATGTATTTTCCCAACAAAGAGGACTACACAACGGATCAAACACAAATCCCTCATACCTTACATACAGCCAGTCAATGAATGCTATCATTCTGGGTGAGACACCAATCTCTAAAAAAGCAAATGCTGAGGATACTGCTGCACAAATCTATAGACCCTCCCCCTCCTCCACTATTATCTCCTCCTCCACAAGAAACCATTCCTGTTAGGGTGATTTTCAGCACCTACAAAGAGGTATGTTCTTTTCATTTACTGTCAATAAAAAAATGTATTTGTTCCTCAACAAACTCTCATATGAAATATAATCATGAGAGAGTCCTGGCTTAAATGTAAAACTTATACGGTACCAATTTTGGTGCACCAGATGCGCATTTCGACAAATAATGTCTCTTCAGTGATGCTCAACCGAAATGTTTGAAATCCGAAATAACTATGAAGTTTTAGAGCTAAATGTAGCCAAAAATAGCGTGCCAAAAACATGGAGCCAAATTCGTCCAAGGATAAGAGCTATGCATGAGGGAGATAATCCTTAATTTGGAAATGAATTTCTAAATTTTATTCCAGCAATTAAATATACATCCGTATTTTCAAGCTAGTAACGAAGTATTATGATAATTATTTTTAAAAGAAATTTTATGAGTTATTTAACATAGAATAAATCAAGGTAAAGCAACTAAAATATAACATTTATTAATAGGTAATGGCCCTTCATTTTATTACTTTATCACTGAATTATCCCTGTATTCTAGTAAGTTTGTGATTATTAACATTTATTAAATGAAATAGAACATATGTATGATATATATTATACACACACAGCACAGTACAAAAACATCTGCTTACCCAATATTAAAGACACATTGGACATGTATACAATGATGCTGCATCAGACAACATAACCCAACCATCGTCATCTAGTCCAATACATTCTCTGTGGTACCACACTGTGCATACATCACAACATATCCACTCCTCATCTTCTTTTTCTGATTTTGAACACACCCCACATAAATCCTGTTCATCTGCCATGTCTTTTGTTGTTGTTTTCCTCCTTGACTTTTTGCGTGGTCCTTTTTTTTACAAGTTGATTTAGTTTTACTGATGCGTTTTAAACTGCGATGTGTTCTGGTGCTAAAACTAGAATGTTCAACTACTCCAATTGTATCTTCATTAGTATGTGGTTCACTTGTACACATATCTTCACTAGTACTTAGTTCACTTACAGTTGATTCACTTGTTTGTGGCTGATTGCTTATATTAGCACTAGACTCATCACCAGTATGTTCACTAGTGCCGGTACACATTTGGGTGGTAGCATTAAGAATTTCAGGATTTGGAATTTTTGAACACTGTTGTAGTTTTTGTGTGAAAATACTTCCAATTTCTTCTTTTGATTTCCTTAGAGATACTTTACAGCCATATGCCTCTGTTAACAAATGAAGTTCCTTTTTTGTGAAATTCATGTAAAATTTTGTGTTAAGGAGACATTCTGACTTTAATTTTAAGTGGGATGCCAACTTATTTTCTGATGAATCCTGACTGATAAATGCAAAATCTATATTTTGCTGGGTTTTCTTTGACTTTTCCATGACTCTCTTTCGTAGTGACTTGGTTTTTTCCCTCCGTACACTTGTCAGATAGTCTTTTCTAAACTGCCCAACTGACACGGCCACAAAAAGACTCACAATCTTGTTATACAAGAAACACAGATCAGTGGTTTTCTGAGCAAGTCCCTCACAAATACTTGAAATACATGCTGTATCGGGTACCTTAATTTCTTCAGGGTGGGTCCCATCAAATTCAATTGCTGGTCTCAAAAATAAATGACACTGCGTGAAAAGTTCTACAAGCTTTGTATCGTTTAAAAGCTGATCACAAACATATCTGCACAAGTGTTTGTTATACTTAACCAATGTTTTATAAGATAAGTAAAAACGGGTTTGCTGTTCCAATATCTCAAAAAAATTCAAATACTTTGTCATGTTGACAAGACCTTCTGATGTATTTTGTTTCTTCCAGAGTGTCTTCATAAATAGAAAACTGTTGGATTTCTGAGGCAGAAACTGTGAAATTGTCCAAGATACATAACTTGTTTTGAATGTTTTTCACCTCCTCATCCATACCTGGTGTAAACAACAAATTGCGCAAACTTATTGCAAGATGATACCTGGTTTTGGCAATTGTGTAACCTCCAACATATCTCACTTTTCCTTTGCCTGCAGAGGACAACTCTGTAGTTTGAGATGGAGAGATAAAAACACTTTGGGTATCTGTTTTAACTAACGAAGCTTTCTCTTGTAATAAGTTACGCTGAATAACAAACACTACAGTTGTCAGTAACTGCTTGATAATGCTGCCACATTTGTTCAGATCACCTAATAAATGTCTCAAAGAATCCAAGTATGGTGCTGACGTTAAATAGGAATTGAACAACGAGTAAAATTCGGTAAAGTGCTTCTGTTTAATATCTACAGATTCTCCAGAAGTTGCCAAATCATAAATGTCCTTTGTTTTTGAACACTGGGTGACATACCACTCATTTAGCAAGTTTTTCTTGCACAGTAAACTTTCTAAGGCTTGGTTGGCTTCTTTCTCTGCTGGAGTATTTACAAAGTCTGAGAGTGCTTGATGCAGGATGTCTTTAATCTCAGGTGAAATTGAATCTTCAGGGCTTCGGGAGTAGCTATGCTCGTCTAATCTGTCTACGTATAAGGAGAATTTTTCTGCGTAGTCAAGTTCCAAACTGTCTGAATCCCATTCATTACTCCCAAAATCTGCCTCCTTAAACACATCCATTATTGCTGCTGTGCAAACATGGGACTGACAACAATGTAGTGAGTCACAGAGTTCTCCTATATCATGTGTACTGGTGAACTTGTATACCTTTGATGGGTGTTCTCTGCAGAGAGAGGGGCTAAAGTTTAAAACACGTAGACCATCTGTTGTCATTGCTCTGCCGACTGCAACTCCAATTTGCCCAGGTAAACGTGCAAACTTGCAGTCAATTTCAAGATTGGGTATACTCATGCCTTGAGATTTGTGTATTGTAACTCCAAAACATAATTTAATGGGAAATTGGTATCTTGAAGCAATCACAATCTTTTTGATAGGGTCAAACTTTGTAAATTTAAATCTTTGTAAATTTACAAGTTTACTTTTGTCATGTATTTGGAATTCTACACTTATGGTCTCATCGTCCATTTTCAAAACAGTTCCCATTACACCATTAACCAATTCGTCCGAGATGTTTGTTAACAACATAACAGGTGCTGTTACCTTTACTCCTAATGTTTTGGTGCAAGCATTTTATTCAGGTAGAAGGGATCACCTTCATCCTGGGCAATGAAGGTCCTCAAAGGATTGTCCAAGACGTGTAACTGTTCATAGTTATATATGTCTACATCTAAATTACGAGCAAATAGTTTTAAACAAGTCTCAGATTGTAAGGGCCTTGATAAAGTGCTAAGGAACTTTACAGTCTCTTCACTAACACACCCCTTTTCTAGTTCATTCACAGCAGTGATCAGATTGTACTCGTTAGAGGCCTGGCGGTGCACATTTGTCAAAGTCACAGTGTGTGGAAAAGGTTTATTGAAAAACTCTGCCTCAAAACAATAATGTCCATAATCACCATATAACTCATCTTTAATAGGGGGTAACTGAAAAAAATCTCCACATAAAATAACTTGTATAGCTCCAAAATAAGTCTGAGAATTTTTAGTTAACCTACACACCAATTCTACCTGTCTAAGTATTTTGGAGCTTACCATAGACACTTCATCTATGACTAAAACATTTGTTTGTTTAATGTTTTCCTTTGTGTTATGAAAGCGCTCATCATTTTGAATGAGATGATATAATTCAGAGTCTGTATGTCTACCATCCTCTATTCCAGAATACTTGTGCAATGTTGTGGCACCAAGTCCTTCATACTGCAAGCAAGCAATGCCAGTATAACAGGTTAAAGCCACGCTTTTACCTTGTTCTCTCAGTATTTTCACAAGATTTTTTACTGTGAAGGTCTTACCCGTTCCAGCTTGACCGGTTAACAATATATTATGACCATTTAAAGCTATTTCGATGACTTTTTGTTGATCTTTGTCCATTTTCGCGGGGTTTTTAGATTTCTCTGGACTTACCGTATGCATTCGGAACACCTCCGTGATTATATGGAGATCGTCCGGTAGGTCGGTCGATGTAAACTTCCGTTGCTTTCGATAAGTAGGGGCAGGTATTGAGGATGTTTCGGTTCACTGGATGTTTAATACGGCATGTATACATAAGCAGACGATAGGGAGAAGTCATTGGATGTTTTTCCAACATAGATCTCGCCAGAAACCGGTAGGCAGACAGTAGAAATTGTTCAAAATAAGCCGTGAATCGAGGGCCCCTAAAAATCCAAGATGGCGAGTGTCGTCCCTTTACTTTTTTTAATGTACATATGATATACCTTTTTTTTAAACGACGAAAAGAGCGGGTTTTGGTGGTGGATTTTATTTATATATTATTCAAGAACAAATAATACAAAATTTCAATATCTGACAACCGAGCCCCTGTGCATTTAGCAGCCCTTCAGCAGCACTGGTGATGTCTCCATATAAGTGAAAAATTCTCGAATGGAACGTTAAACAATTCAAAGTCAATCCACTTATGATAATCAGCGTTGAATGTTAAATTGAAAATAAGTTGGTGATATATTTTAGTTAAGCATTTAAATAATTTCGATCTAGTACTTTTTTGGGGTAGAATAAATTACCCGTTGGTAGCTTATGTAATATTTCTTGACATCGAACAATAATGGTGTAAAGCGTCAATGTACGGAGAGATCGCCTATCTGCATTAAAATGAAGTGCGGTACTTACTTAAGCGATGACTTGCAGAACGTGCCTTCAGTTTCTTTAATTTATGTAAGGGTTACAGTGAGACGTGTCACGGTGTTACTCACTAAGCTTGGTAGAGATTAAAAGAGCTGTCATAGATTTAAGGTGGCTCACTACACCCAGAAATAGTTTCTCAAATCAGTACGAATTGCTTTACTTATAAAAGATATGATGATATACAATAAGTATATATATGCCAAAAAGGCACAAAATATACAAATTTGGATAAAAACATGAATTTCAAACAAAATTATTTCAACACATCTGAACAAGACTCTGGCGGATTTGAACACGAGACCTGCGGTTCACCAGCCCAATGCTTTAACCACTGAGCTACAATGATAGATAAACAAATGTATCGATACAAAAATTTCACAAAACATTTAAATCGCCATCTTGTGACGTAGTGTCATAAAAAGTATAAACTTTAGTGTAGTGAGCTACCTTAATAATACTAGGTGAACACGTAAAAATTGTTAGTGTTTATTTTCATGGCTACATGTATAAATCCAAAGGAAATAAATTGAAATTGTCTTGTATCACAGATATAGCATACCCAGCTAGAAAATTTATACGATAACAACTACGTAGTTTTATGTCTTAATTGGTCGTCAACCTTTTTCAGAAAATTTACAAATTCCCCTAACTAACGAAGACCTCCACATTATTTCTTTCAGATACCCTGTTTTACTCACCCATATTTACCCCAGAGATGCGTTTGTCACACCTAACGGATTATCTAGATTGATTCAAGCAGTGCACTTCTTCGATAGCAAGGTATTGGAGAGGGAAAACACTTGATATATTATTGTAAAATGTCATGCATATGACGAAAGCAACAGTTAAAATATCAAAAATTAGTGGTGTATTCAAAATAGCTGTACAGTTTAGTAGAAAATGTGTGGAATCAATACCTCTTTTAAATGTATGCATGTGCGAGCAGGCATTTACAGTAAGTGTCCTAAACGTGACCTAAATCATTTATACCGATAGAATGGAATTACAGTGAACGTGTCCTAAATCATTTATACTGATAGAATGGAATACTTTGAAAACAAATTCACATAAAATGCAGATACAACTGCATATAAGATTTGGAAACATTGGCATGCTGATGCGCGCCAAGAAAATACATCGAACACGGATAACTGTCTTAATGCCTGGAACTACTGCAACGGACAGGAATTGTGCACTAAACGGCGAAAACATTTTGTGTACTCCGTTTATTGAGAAATTAATTTGTATTCGTACAGTAGACAATTTACATGTAGACTGCAACATACTTACCTGTACCGATCAGCAGTATTCAGTAAGGTGAAATGTGAAAGTAGATTACGATTTATATTGTTGTACTGACTAATGACATAAAGCTTGGAGTGTTTATAGAATCTTGATGATGTAGTAGAACCATCTAAGTGTGTTTTAACAAGCCGGGGAGAGAAAGTGTGAGACAGATTATCTGAAGAAATATGGCGGACTTCCCCGTTAGTTACTTACGGCTATATTTATGTACAACGTCAATAAGACTTATTTTATTGATTTCAATACATGTATCTCCTCTTGTATCATCCACCAACTCCTTCACACTTCAAATATCGATTCTTTCTGTCTTAGACGTATGAAGGTTGTTGCACTAGGACAACTTCTTTTAAATGATACCACAATCAATATTGCAATTTCGAACAGCATCAGTAGAGGTTTACACTCTGGAGATCTTGTTTTATGTAAAATCGACTGAAAAATCTTATATTGCTTCCTGAATTTTTTTTAAGGAAAACATGATAATGTTATTTCCATAGTTGTTTCAAGAAGAAATCAATGTGATTACATGTACAGGTATAAGCGGATTCGTGTTTTGATCACCGACATTGAATGCTTTATGCTTTCAATAAATCTATGTTTGCCGGATTTCTGGTGATAGCGGTTAATTAAACTTTTTGAATCTGAACACACGGATTCTGCAGTACATTATTTTCAAATAAATGCCCATGGGCCTTAACGGTCACATGATTATTATCGTTGGGACCCCTAAATTCGTCCGTACCCTGAACCGTCCCCATAGTTTTCATGGACAACACGTTTTGAATTCTTTTTTCTATGACGTAATATTTATCGTTATCGAGTGTAAACAGAAGTAACAGATGCAAGGTGAAGATAACAAACAGTGATCAATCTCATAACTCCTATAAACAGTACAAAATTGATAGTTGGGCAAACACGGACCCCTGGACACACCAGATGTCAGGTGCCTATGAGGAGTAAGCATCCCCTGTTGACTGGTCACACCCGCTGTGAGTCCTATATCCTGGTCAGGTAAACGGAGTTATCCGCAGTCAAATGCATCACTAAGTTTCAGAGAAAATGCGGTTTAAACAGGTAATGCAAATAATTAATAATCATAGATCACACACGATATTCACCTTTTCTTTAAGTCCTCTATTTACTTCGTGTCTTAATGAAAATATAACGTCCCCCATTCCACTCCCCGTCAAATGCACCGCCATTATATCTATTTTAGTATCTGTTAGTCTGAATCTAAAAATAAGGCCAATCCAAACACTTTTTTTTTCAAAGTTAACAAGTGCGTCTCACACGAGCTGCACAGAAATTGACGTTCCTAAATAGTTTTGGTACTTTTTACGACGTAGTTACTTGGACCTAAAAAGCTATTCATTGATAAATAAGTTTTGTGGATTTTACTCTCATATTGATAATGAAATACGATATTTTCAAAATATTAGATAATTGCTATATTATTTTACATGCATGTCAAAATTTTTGACAATAAATATCATATATATATTTTATGTGCACAAAGTAGTGAATTACAATATTTTTCAATTGAGTATAAACTGGATATTTTAAAATTAAATATGAAATTGAGAATTCTATCTAAACAATTTACTTTGAAATATTCTTTTTTTTCAGATCAAACCAAAGTTATTCGCTTCCGGGTACCGACTGTATAGCCCAACCAAAATGACAAATACATATTATTTAAACAGTGCTGAGTGCTGCTAGACAATTTGGGGTACCTGTGAGAACACTGAAAAAGAGGACAATGAGAATGGTGTCAATGGATCCTGTCAAGTCCGGCAAAGCCCCTATCCTAAGCATGGAAGAAGAGTCTAAGCTGACAGACCATATCAAGGAAATGCCACAGCTTGGGTATGGCTATACTAGGAAGGAAGTGGTTGACTTGGCCGATGAATTTGTTAGAATCTTGGGAAAGCGACATAGAGTAGCCTACTCACTCTAAGATGGTACCAAGATCTTCTTCTTCCAATTGCTGGCCTCCTTCAACTCATTGAATATTCTGCCAGTTTGTGAGTGTACGCATGTGGTAAACAGGGTAAAAAAAAGTCTATTTAGTGGTGGAAAAGATTGTTCACTTGAGATTTGAACATCTCAAGTGATGCTGCTGAGGTGATATCCGGAGGCAGGTTGTTCCAGTCCCGCACCGTGTTGATGACCATTTCCTGCAGTCCTTCCTCGCTGATGGTAATGCGAGTGTATGGTGTTGTGAATGCCGTGATGTTCTGGTAGGCTTGCTGAAGTTGTCTATAGCTACTTTATTGTTGATGATCTTGTACATCATAGCCATTCGTAATTCCTTTCTGCGTTGTTGTAGACTTGGCCACTGCAATTGTTCTATCATGTGGCCTACGCTGGATCTATTTCTGTGTCTGCCTGTCACATATCTGGCCGCTCTTCTTTGTACTTTTTCTAGCTGCATGGTCTATGTCTTCATTTTGGTATGGGTCCCACACATTAGCTGAGTACTCCAGTTGAGGTCTGACGAGTGATTTATATGCTTTCTCTTTGATGCTCCTTGATGAGATATATATGTTTCGTCTGAGGAATCCTAGTGTTCTGTAGGCTTTATTACAGATGTTGTTGATGTGGGTTCCCCAGTTAAGATCTGCAGTTAGCGTACAGCCTAGATACTTAGTCGATGTTTCGTGTGCGATGACATGGTTATGTAAGCGGTATTTGTAGGATGTATGTTGTTTCTTTTACGAAATTGTAAGTACTGTGCATTTATCTGGATGAAATTCCATTTTCCAATTTTGTTCCCACAATGCTAATTTATCAATATCATTTTGAAGAATTTTGCAGTCGTTTTCCGAATTTATAGTTAGATAGGCAATGGTATCATCAGCGAAAAGTCGTACAGTAGAGTTGAGGGTTGATGCTATGTCGTTTATGTAAAAAAAGGAAAAGACTAGGTCCAAGTACTGAGCCTTGTGGGACGCCAGATAAAACTTCGGCCTCATCTGATAGTTCCCCATCCACCACGACTACCTGCTTTCTGTTGTTGAGAAATCCCTCTATCCAGTGCAGAGTGTTGCCTCTGATGCCATGATGATGAAGTTTGTGGAGCAAAATGCTATGGGACACTTTATCGAAAACTTTTGAGAAGTCAAGAATCAAAAGGTCCGTTTGTTTTCCGTTGTCTAGGTCTTTGGTGATGTTATCGATGCATTCTAGGAGCTGTGTTTCGCATGATCGTTCGCTTCTGAAGCCATGTTGTAATGGGTATAGGATGTTGTGCTCCTCTGCATATAGCATTATGTGACTGGTGACAATGTGCTCCATAAGTTTACAACATACACATGTTAATGATATTGGTCTATAGTTTGATGGTAGGTAACGTTGGCCTTTCTTGAATGCAGATGTTATACGTGCATATCTCCAGTCTGTTGGTACATCTCCACTTTTTAGTGATTTCCTGAAGATAATTGTGATTAGTGGTGACGACTCTGTTGTAAGTTCTTTTTAAGATCACAGGTTTAATATCATCAGGTCATCCGGCTTTGTGAATATTGAGGTTCTGTAGAAGTTTAAGTATTCCTGCTGAAGTGATGTTGATTTCAGGTGCAGTTATATAAGTGTCAGGTGTATTTGACACGAGGTTTAATTTTCTGATTTCTTCCTTGGAAATCTTATCTGAATTTGAAAATACTGATTTGAACTGATTGTTCAGGATGCTGGCCTTGATTTTCTTGAGTTTCATGCCGAGGTGGGAGGAACTCCGTGTGGTAAACCCATGTCTTAGAAATCCAGAGAGCACAATCAGGAAACATTACTCCAGTGTCCTCTTACTTTCACGAGCTTCGGAATGTCATTCAGAAAAATTATCAGCAAGACAAGCCGCATTTGATATTCAAAAAGGGAATTCAGCAACTTCATTCACCACCTGCTGTAGTTATAGGTGATTGATGTCGGTTTCCAAGTTTATTTCGGGACATCGAAGCGAGGCGTCGTTAAAAACCTATTACAGAAATTTATCGAGTCAAACGCGTTTAGTGAGCTCTTGTTTGTCAACATCCAAACCGTCCCATGCCTTCGTGCAGTTCCACATTCTCTGCCATGTTAAGTTCTTTCATGAGAGATTCATCTGAGCTGTATCATCTGTCCTGTCTATAAATGATTTGACTACACCTGACGACTGCCGCCCTGTTGTTCTTCATGTTCCCCCAACTCAGTCTTCTGTTAATTTCGTAATATCCACAGAATATCTTTCAAAGTCGTCTTCACTTTAAGTCGGAGAAAACAAATCTATGTAAGCAAGGAAGATGTATGATTAAACTCATGTGCAGGAATATATAAACTGGAAATAAATTAGAATAGTTGAATGACTGGAGACACTTAATGTAAATGAGCAAGATTATGTGTGAGGAATATTGTATGTTGTTTTTCCCCCAGACAAAATCAGAAAGATTACTTATCATTTTCAAATAAAAGTGGAATGTACAAGTTTTTACTACTATTCCCGCACTTTCAATTCATATGCACTGACATATACATCACTGGCCCGATGAGTGGTCGGCCTAGTGATAGTCCCGCGTAGCGTACTGATTCGAGGTGCAAAACTTTAAAAGATTTGGTTGAAAATGTTCACTCCCGGCTATATAATTGGTAATACTTGCTGTAGAATGGAAATTCTGTAATACTCGCGTATCTAAGTTTTAGGAATCAACATAATGAATCATTTTAATTGGCACCTGTATCCGTAGTAATCACAATGCATCACAGATACTGATGTCAGCTGTTCAGACGACTATTCCTCTTCCTCTCGCGATATTTCAAAAAGTTAATTTTCGATAGCAGCTAGAACGTCGCTACGAGTTTTTTTTCATTGGAAAGAATACCTTTCACTACCAATTTTTATTCAATCGAATTAAATCTTAGAGCGAAACATACGCAATATAAAAATATTGCCTCAAAGTGAAAAAAGAGGTGGTAAAATCCGGGAAAATATCAAATACATGTATGGGTTTGACGTTTAATTTCAAGTAATCAACATCCGGTTTCACAAATTAAGGTGACATGCGATTTGGGTAAATAGTATACATGGAAATCAAGGATAGAAAAAATCCGCAAAAGACACTTTAGATTTCACCCCAAGCACAGGCCATTACAGGGTGTTCGTGGCTCGAGTCCTTTAAGTAATAAGGGCTTTATGGAATTTGATCCCATGACCAACCCGTATTTATATCCTGATAAATATTTTAAAATGATACCTTATTTCTTAAATATTTGTAAAGACGTGGAATACAACATGTATGAAAGGTGAAGATAACGAACAGTGATCACTCTCATAACTCCTATAAGCAATACAAATTATGTACATTTATTCTCTCAATATCGAAAGTTATATGTATAAGTTTATGACAATATATAATTATACGGTACCAGTGGAACGGTAATCAATCTCATAACTCCTATAAGGAATACAAAATTAAGAGTTAGGAAAACACGAACCTCTGGATACACCAGAGGTGGCATCAGGTGCCTAGGAGGAGTAAGCATCCCCAGACGACCGGCCACACCCACCGTGTGCCCTATATATCTCAATTAGGTAAAAGGAGTAATCCGTCATAAGAACAATAAAAAAAAATCCCCAAAGTATTAAAATCACAGCACAGCATTTAACAATAACGTTCATGTTAAAATGTCAGGCCTATCAATTACATTGAAGAAAGCATTCGTGGCTATTCCATCACTGTTCCAATTTGTTGACTGACAAGCGAGGTGTAGGGAATGGAAGATTACAATGAGACCTTCAAAATCGCGTCTAAATGCAATGTAAAAGTAAGCAAAATACGCACCGATGTGCAGATAAATTTCCATAACGCGCAATATTCAATTGATCTACATGTACACTTCGTTGCGTATTAGCAACACAATACGACCGCCGCAGTGGTCTAAAGGTTAGAGCGTTGGCCCTGCATGTGGAAGCCGGGGTTCAAATCCCAGCCGCGACAGACCTAAGTCGTTAAAACTGGTACTGGCAGGTCCATCGCCAAACGCTTGGCATCAGGTGTAAATGTCAAGAGTCCTTGGAGATGACCTTAAAAACGGATGTCCCGTGCCACAGTAGGTGACACTTCACTGCTCAATGGCTGTAAGCGCCGAGCAAAGTATAAATTTGAAGCCCTTCACCGGTCTTGGTGACGTCTCCATATGAGTAAAAAACTCTCGAAGAGACGTTAAACAAGAAACAATCAATCAATCAACACAATACGTTTTAGATTAAACATTCGAGAAAAGGCGGCTATGAAAAAATGAGCTATATAAATAGGCCATTATAATTAGGAGCCATACAAATAGGCCATTACAAATAGTAGCCAAATAAACTGGCCATTACCGTTAGTAGCCAAATAAATTAGTCATTATAATTAGGAAATAAATAAATAGGTCATTATAATACTTTCGATTTCCTCCTTTAAAGAGTTATCGCTCTTTGATCGTTCTTCGATATAAGGAGAGAGAAACCGCGTAAGTCTCGCGAGATTTTCGGGACAAACAGTTGTCAAAGACGCTACAGTTGTCAAAGACGCTATGCCTGCACGACATTGCATTGCTGTCGGTTGTACTGCTGATAGTAGAACGTCAAGCAACGATGTCAGTTTTTACCAGCTACCCAAGGTGGAGAGTGAATTGAAGAAGTGGCTGCGTTTGGTGAGGAGAGAGGGATTGTCTGTAGACAGTAAAGCCGATAATCGGCATTACGTCGTCTGCTCCAAGCATTTTATCGATGGAAAACCAACTCCAAATAACCCCTATCCCACTATGTTTGCCTATAATAATTAATATGTTTTACGGCGTTACCGTGTTTGAGGGCGAAGCAAAAAAGTTTTGGCATTAGTATCTATATCCAAAACAAGACAAAAACAACCCGAAGTTAGCACACGGACGGAGCTGTATCAAAGCATCCTAATTTTGGACATTTGATCCGCCTATATATTGAACGCGGGAAATATAACGCAATCGATGTAAACAGTACATTGTGACGTCATATTCAGCGTCTTTATTTAGCAAATTTACAAACATGGCGTTTGAACCACAACAAAAAACATGGCGTTAATCGTGGAGTGATTATATATGATTAGGAAAATAAGATTTACATGCTTTTACGGATTTTATGTAACATCTCAGAACGACGTGAACTAGGGTAGACGAGATTCAAAATGGAGGAATACATGTCCACGCGCTAATATTCGAATTGACTCCATTAGGTACCAAACTTTTCAAGTTCCATAGGTATGGTTTAATTTTTCATTATTTTCCTATATTCTCCTTTTAAACATGTATATACGTGTTACCTATAGGGAGAGCTCTGCTCTCACGGCCCTTCGGGCCGTGAGAGGGCTTCGCCCTCTATAAAATGGCTACACCAAGAAAAACAAAGAACTCCCACTTAGGCAGAAAAAGCAGCGAAACTCAAGAACATTCAGAAAACAAAAGAATCAAAATTGTGAAATGCGATTCATCCACGGACAAAAGTAAGATATGCTACCCGTATGTTGCAGGAGAAATAGACATTCCATTAACAATTGACAACAACAACAACGAGATTCAAACAGGTTTGTTCAACATTTATTACGTGCATGTTTATGATATTAAGTAGGGATGGGGCAATTGAAAAAGTAATTTTAATTGAGTGTGTAATTAGTTGATAATTACAAATTTTCACATAATTGAAAGTAATGTGTAATGGAGCATTTTCCCAATTACAAGTCACTGTGAGTTAATTAATTAAACTGAAAAATTACCATTTTTTCCATCTTGTTTATTCAATTCAAATTTGCTTATAAATAAGTAATCTAAATAAATATAACTTCATGGAGACATTACAGAAGTCATTGATGATTGAAACAAAGTATTCATAGAAGAAGTAATACTCATGTACTGTGTGATATTAGATATATTACAAGGCCTTTATTTGTGTATAAATAATTATACCCCATCCATATATGTTAATTGCTAAAGTGGCTACTCATGGACACCTCACCTGAGTGGCCAGTATATATCCCCAGATGGTGAATGTATGGTTAAACCTATTGAGGCAGAGACACACTGATAATAAATAGTAATCTTAACAAAACACCAATCCAAAACACCCCAACTGAATCAAAACATCAGTGATGGCAGGTGTTTTGAAGCACTTTGAACAATGATGGTCCCCCAAACCCAGGATTGAAACACTCATCATTAAAAAATGCAACTGCAAAAATTCCTTAAGTATTGATAAGATTCATATCATCGTATACAATGTGTGTATATTATTGTATATGAATTGTTTTGGCTATAAAATATTGAAATTAGTTAAATATTGGTGTCATTTAATTAATATCATGTACACCTTACATGCAGTGTGATATAACATGATTTTGTCTGGTGCCATATTCATGCATTCAAACCACTCATTTTATTTTGAATAATATTGTTTCTTTTGTATAATCTAGCTATTATAATATATGTGCCTTAGCCATTAGTTGTTATTGTGATTGTGCAAATAAATAATTGTCATTAATTACTTTTGTCAAACGTAATTGTAAAAAATTGCTGTTAATATAAATTTAATTTATTCAAATCTGGGATATTTTTTCTAGATGTTGTTCAATGCCAAACTTTGCACCATGACCATTCCTACATATGCTGTAATCCTGAGATGAAGTATTGTAGAGAGCAAGACCTTATAGAAAGAATAAGACTTTTAGAGGCAAGTTAGTCCTGGCAAAGTAAAAGCATAAGTCATCAGTATAAATATATTGTGCCGATTTTATTTCTTTACTGCTCTTCTATTTTTGTTCACTTGGATTATTAGTGGTGGATCCAGAAATTTTTAATTCAAGCAATATTTATTCAATACCTTCCCCCCTTTGACATTGATCAAATTAGTATTTCCCCTTCCACAGGTAAAAATTTACCTTCATTTGTAGAAAGTTTCTGAAACTACACAAAATTGTATGAGAATTTCAACAAAAATCATCTTTATATATTATTATTAATCACTTTCTTTAATTATCAAAGTATTGCAAGTAATCAATCAATTTGTATGCCTGTTTTGAGATATAATCTGAGGATTGTCCCCCAACCCAACCCCCTCCCAAAGAAGCTCATGACTTCATTTTAAAAAATTCCCTTTAAATATGAAATGGGTAGTAGGCCTAGCATCTAAAAGCTGGATAAAACCCTGATTGGTACCGGTTGTATATATTCTTAATATAGTACATGCATTTAATATATTTGAAAATTACTTAAATCTCTTAATAAGTGCAATAAATATTCATGCACAAGTTTAAAAAGATCATAATTATTTGTGATAATAATGTATAGTGTGGATTACTACACATTTAGGGAATAAATGCGGTGGGTGGGGGATTGTCTCTGTATCCACCACACTGATAATTCACTCCACAATCTATATATTGTGAATGTGGTGATTGAATTTATTCCAGGTTAAATGCGGAGAACTTGAAGTAGAAAACAAAGAACTGAGAAAAGAGAATGAAATCCTAAAATCCCGTGAAGTTGATTTCCGGAAGGAACTTCTCAACAAAGTACTTCAAGATGACAAAAACATCAAACATTTTCTAGGGTTACCCTCTCTTAGTTTTCTTACATTCTTTTTGCAATTCCTTGCAGTATTTTATGACAAGGTTTCATTTTGGAAAGGGGCTGGGAGGTCAGGATCCAAGAAATGGCAAGAAAAACAGCAAAATAAACCAGGTAGACAGAGAAAACTATCTATGAAAGAGGAATTTGTTATAGTAATGTTGAAATTAAGACTGGGATTAGATAATTCAACTCTTGCTGTACTATTTGGTGTTTCTGTTGGGCATGTTTCAACCCTCTTTAGCACCTGGATAAATTTTTAAGCTCAAATTCTAGACTCTGTAGTTAAGTGGCCAGCAAGTGAAAAGGTCAGGAAACACATGCCATTATCATTTAAACTCAAGTATCCCAAAACAACTTCAATAATTGACTGTACAGAAGTCTTCATCCAAAAACCCAAAAATTGTTCAGCTCAAGCAAACACATGGAGTAATTACAAGTCTCATAACACCCTTAAAGCTCTGGTTGCTATACAGCCCAATGGGGCCTTTACTTTTGTATCAAAATTCTGGAGTGGCAATATCACTGACAGAAAAATTACAATTGAGAGCAAATATCTTAATCACATTTCTCCAGGGGATGAGGTGATGGCCGACAGGGGATTCCAGATACGAGACCTTCTTACTTTGAAAGGTGCATACTTGAACATGCCACCTTTTACACATGAAAAAAGAAATGGCAAAGGAAGGGTGCTAACTTCAAAGCAAATTCTTGAGACTCGCAAGATTGCTTCACTTCGTATTCATGTGGAGCGAGCTATTAGAAGACTAAAATCTTTCAAAATGTTGGGAGGAATTCTACCCCTTAACATGAAAAATTTGTCATCTGCAATGTTGAGAGTAGCTGCAGCTTTTTGTAACTTTCTGCCACCTTTGTCAAAGAAATTTAAATAGAACATTGTTTATCATGTGACACTATATATATTAAAGCAATATTAGCTCTAAATCTCAAAATTTTAAGTTGTACAGTTGTAAAAATATATTATTTTAATAGTTTTGTCTGTAATTTCTACTTCATGTATTATTCTTGGTAAAATTGAAACTAAGTCAAAATAAAGATCCTGGTTCTATTGAATATGTAGCTTTGACATTAAACAAAATTTTGTATGGGGAGACAATAAAGTAATTTTGTTTCATTCTGAACTTCTGAATAATTTTTGTAATGCAAGTTGAATTTTTTTTTAAAGAAGTATAAACCATAATTTTTCAACAAAAGTTTTCAACACCTAATTATTACAGCTAATATTGCTTTAAAGTTCACTTTTCTCATAGCAGTGACATTTACAGTATGCAAATGTATGTACTACAAAATCTAGGAATTGTATTTTATGAATATGATACATCATTATCTTTGGAAAGTAATCTTTATTGAAACATTGATTGTTCAAATGTGTTCATTGAAATAGTGATTCCCATTAAGTACATGCACAATGCACATTAATAAATTCATCAAACAACTTGTGTAAAAACTTCAATTTATAATTACATTTCCTTTGTATGGACCTGTGTCACATTGTGCAGAATCTTGAATAAAAAGCAACATGCTTAAGGAATAACAAGCAGCATGCACAGTTCAGTGGAAAAAAACCCTGAGAAATTCATATTGCAACATATGCATAGCATACACTGTACTAAAACTAATGATAATATTATCATATAATAATTATATCAATATTAAAACATATATGATAATTCTTAAATGAATATGCAATTAAGTATTAGTATTTTGAAACATTATGACAAGCTGTGTCTATCAAAATCTAACTGAGGTTTGGTTGAATTACTTAAAAACTTTCACTATGCCTGTTTGCAATCTGAATGGTCTTTGTGAAAACTATTTATTCAGTCAGGTTTTATAAGAAAGTATGTTTCAACATGGTCACAAGATGAAATATGATTACTTAAATTAACTTTGAATTGATTTTCTTTTTGATATCTTACATAATTTATCAATTTTTATTCCCATAAAAAATTTGGACCCCATATTGTGGCCTCAACCTAGCCGAAAAGGGTCATGACATAACTGAACTTGAATTCAAAAACATGGGGATGATTTGATACCAATATGACTAAATTAATCTTGTTCTGGAGAAGGTGAAGGTCACAAGGTCAAGAATACATGGTATATGAAAAAAAGGTTTTGTCAAAAGAAATCTATATATACAAAATATAACATGTATGCAACTGGTTTCATCTAAACCAAGTTTGGCAGGACAAAGCATGTATAAAAACTCTTCAGTTTGTCTGACAGCAATTCCCAATCTGCACTTGAATAGTGAACTCTTTCAACATGAATATCTTTCTTTGTATATAAGACAAAATCACAAAATGAAAAATTTCCTATTGCCATTTGACCAAGCATCTGGACATAATATGGAGAGGACAATTTTTTTTTCAATTCATATTTGCCATGAGCTGAAATACAAGATGAATTTTTTGACATAGCAACCTGAGAAATTTCATTCTGAAAACTGAATGGACATTTGATTTCCAACAGTCCTTTTCCACAACATTTACATTCTGTAACACCATCTGGGGAAGCGGCAAGGTAAGGAAAGTCCTTGTACACAAATATACCTGTCTCAGAACACTGAAATGATGGATGCCGACTGGACATGTACTCAATGTACTTTCCTCTGGCAACAGGTTCTTGTGACTTCCCATATTCAACAGACTTCGAAGTAAATTGGTATTTTCCCAAGATACTCTTTACAATGTAATTTTCTGTGCTGTTGCCTCTGTAATGAAATGCACTGTAAAAGTTAGATGCAGTTAGTCTACATTTCCTTTGATAATGCCACATCAAGTTATTTGATTGGCCCCATGTTAGTTCCCTAACTTGATTTATGTAAGAATCTTCAATGCTGAGATTCTCTTGCCCATGTTTGGCCAAAAGTTCAATGATGTTAAGAGGAGTATCTTCAACCAACATTGACACATCACTTTCGCTGTCAGAATCAGACAGAGTATATAATGCCACTGCAGCTGTCTGGCTTTGCTTTAAGACTTTCATGATGCCTTTCTCTATTGCCCTTTGATCCAGTGTTGCCGATTTCAGGGGTAGATAGCCAGAATCCACAGATGGGCGTGCCTTATCGGGTAGATTCATATCAAACCTGCAAATTGAATAAGGTCTAATATATAAGTAAAAACTGAAACAATATGCATTGTAAATTGCATATCTATTTATCATTCTAAATGTTGACATTCAATTTTAATATTGTTCTCTAAACTTGATTTTTTTTCTTCTTCAAATTTTAGAGGTGTGGGGTTCCATCTAGAATTTTGAAAATACTGGATTTATGTGGAGTTTTGAAAAAGGGTTTTAATTTCCACAAATTCAGAATGTATTTCAGAAATGGAGACTGTATACAATTGAATTATGTACATGTATATAAAATTGAACATTGAAGAAAATTAAGATCTAATTAAATTGAAACGACAACAACTAAATTTAGTCAGACTGAATATTTAAAAGACAATATTTAATATTTCTTTTACCTGATATCCAAGTCATTAACAGCTATTGGCCTGCAAACTTTTCTAGGTTTGTCCCAATATGCTGCAGTATCAGTCACTCCTATGGTACTTCTGTCTTCCATGGATATAACATGATCGATAATGCCAAATAGTAGGGCAACGACATGTTTGCATGATCCATTCCCCCTGTTTAAGATTATAAATAGTTTTCATATTTCACATACTTCAATATTGGACTGGAGTTAAAGTCTTATGAGACAAAAATACTCAGCCCAGTAACAAAATAATTATAGTGTTCATTTCTGATGCAATATACATGCACCACTATAGGTATATGTTAATTAACTTACGCAACACATGTACATTCAGCTGAAAAAATGTGTCCTGAATTCTCAACAAGAATCCATGGGGAATAAGGTTCACTGGACTGCCTTGTTTCGGGAACACATCTGCCCTTGATGAAACACAGATCATTTCCTGGAATATAAGTGGAATCTTTAAGCTATATGATTTTTCAAATACATAATAACATACATATTGGGACATAAAATTAAAATGTTCACAAGTTCTTTGCAGACTGACTGAAATTTGACTCAATAGATCCAAGCAGACTGCTAGATTAAAAAGTTAGAAATCTGAAGATTAACAGTATTTTATGTTAATTCATTTTCTTTGATTTACAAATTAAGTATTATTTGTTCTAAGGACAATTCAACTTAAGTAGTAGATTATCATCCGGGGTCACAAAAAATATGGGGCGGGTGGGAGGATTTTTTTTTTTTTAATTTTTGTTACCCCGAGGAGAAAAAAAAAATTAATGACAAAAGACATCACACAAAGTGTTAATCAAGTTAACATCCACAGTATCCTTGGTAGAGTATATAAAACCAACATTCTTTGACTTTAATTATTCACTCATGTTACTGGGAAGCAAGTTTGTTTGAAATTGTAATTTTTGTGAAAAAAAACAATCAGATTGGGCTTTTTTGAGGGGCGGGCGGGGATGATAATCTAGCAATTAATTTTAATTCGTCTAACAGCAATCTTTGATTATGTGGCTGACTGATTGAATTTGCATTGCTGAAATCTATTTTGGATGGTTAAATATTGAATCATGCAAAATTTCAATAATAACTTGATTATGGCCGGCACATCTAAATAAATAATGACTCTGTACTAGCCAGTCCAGCTGGTCAGACAAAATCTTGTGTAATGGTTAGGGGTTTACCAGTGCTACTAGTAGCACATTGACTATTAGCAAAATCTCTTTAGAACTTGTGAGCACTACTGGATTTGGGATAATTTCTCAACTTGATTATGGTTTGTATCAGATATATTAATTCACATGTTCATATTTGGTACCATGACATGCTCCAGGAACTGACAGGTAGCTAAGTAATTTCCACATTTTCTCCTTAACATTCAAAAGATCTTGGTTCAATCCCAGTATCAAACCAGTCCAGCTGGTTTCGGTCCTGTTCAAATGAAATGACAGACAAAAATTAAGTTTTGTAAATATCTGTCAGTATATACAAAATTAAGATTGCAATAAATTCACATACATCTCAAACAAAAAATATATTTGTTCATTAATCAATGGTACATGTATCATTACATCTGAGGGGCAAGTCGTTTGCCCTTTGAAAGAAAATTAAATCACACCACGAAATTTTACAGCTCATTGATTTCTTAAAGCTAAAGCTCTCTAAATTTGATTTCATATACATGCATGTATCAATCATCAGGTACATTGTAGGCCTAGTACTTCATGGATCTCTGGTAAATTTATGAATATTTCACAATAGATTATAATTCTACTAAAAACTAAAACCTCACTTTGAATGAAAATACTTTCTGCTGAATAATTTTAAGCGATGTAATTATAGTGAAGCATAAATTTTATGTAAGTAGTAGTACTACCTAATACTGCCATTGTAACATCATGGATGTGGCCGGAACAATGTAGTTTATACCCATTGTCGGATTTTCTTCTCCGTATGCGTTCTGCAGACCACCCACAGTAATTCTGCAGAAAACTCGTAACATCGAAGGTGTCGACTGAAGGAATGTTAGCGAGATTGGGTGTCCAAACGATGTTAGAATCCTTGTCATTAGGCTGTGGGAACGTTATCCCGCGAACAGTCCGTCTCTTGACTGAGGCCTCCACATCGTCAAGATTGATTTGTGGTAAATCAAGAGCATCCGCACTTTCACACAAGTCAACAAGATCTTGTTTATTTTTGTTTGAAAAGGGAATACCTTTCGATTTGAGTATTTGTTTGAGGTCTGCGCACTGCAATCCGTGATAGTTCGACGCCATCGTTGACAACTTACGTGACGCGATATGACGCTTGTCCCAGACAACGCTACTAAACGCGCCTTCAAATTGAAGAGCTCGGTAATGGAAATTGAAAGTATTGGGAGCCAAATAAATTGGTCATTATAATAAGTAGTCAAATGAATTGATCTTGAAAGGTCTTTTTTTCCCCTGGTGATCTAACAAAGTAAGCGCATAGTGATATTCAAGTCAACAAAGTTTCGGTGGAATATGAGAATCACAATTTCTGTATGTCTTTAAGCTACTCGCTTCCATCTTTGTCTCTAGACTATAACCTTGTAATGGTGGAGGTATCAGGAGTTGACAATCAATATGCTGACGTCTTCATATGAGTGAGAGATTCTCGAGAGGGACAATATTCAATAATAAACGTTACTCATGACCAGAAATGTGTAGCGACCCTACAACAAGGTCATTTGAACAAGGTCACTGTCACTCAAAAGCGAATTTAGAATTATTCGCCAGGACCGAAAATTTGTAAGGGGAAAATGTTAAGTAACACTAAGGTAACTCATGGAGAAGCGTTATTTAAAAAATTAAAATTATTATCTGATGCCAGAATCTGAAACCACTCTGACATGCATACTTTTCTTTATTTCTGCACAACCTGAGCAAACGTATGCTAAATGTGGAATCAGCTTCATAAAGTGAACAGATTTAACAGAGACATTTTTATGTCTCTGATGGGATTTGAACCCAGGTCTATCTATGGCACACAAGTCCAGCACTCTACCAATTTAGCTAAATGGTTAACCCACTAGCCACAGCTAGCAGGAATGCCATATCACTCACACTACCACACTGTCCCTCTCCTTTTCAAGAGTCCCTGACTCTTCTGGAGTGCCAACACCTGTGAAGCGAAGTACTGAGGACAATCTTTTTCACCCGCCAGAGATAACTCGGGCCCCAACGTGGTTGCCAAAATGTAACAGGATAGAGGTGAATAAACACCAGCTCAGAGTCCTGTTTCTCGAGTCCGAGTCTTGTATTTTAAAATGATTTAACACTGTACAAAATATACTATATACAACTTTGATTTATAATACTATACTCTGTCACTTATCATTTTACTATTGTTAAGGTTTACATTAAAATTGCAGACAATTACAGAAATTACGTTGGTGAAATAGGAATGAATGTTAAAATGAATAGGAAATGGTAAAAGAATCTTACGGTAGTATGTCGTGCAGTCTGGAGTCTTTGATAAGGAATATAATATCAAGAAATAACCAAATGTCTATGAGAAATGGTTGACGCACTTAGTTCTGTGTCTTCTTTTAAAAATTGTATTCTTTCAGACCTCATTACCTGCAGTTTAACACCGACACCCGGGGAAAATATCCGACCAATCGACGGGCAGAATTAGATACAGAACTGACCAAAACTATTTCTAATTTTGGAATATACAAAAACAAGTGCAAATATATTCAAATTGATTTATTTTAATTTCCCACATACTCCAGCTGAAATCAAAGAAACATAATTAACCAGATGTGTTTGTGAAACACATCTTGCCCCCGATAATGGCCAATTCCAAAGACGGCCAAGGTCACAAGGACAAATATCTTGGTACCAGTAGAAATATCTTATCACAAGAAATGCTCATGTGCAATATGACAGTTCTAATATTTACCATTTAGAAGTTATGACCAATGTCAATTTTTTTTAAAAGTAGGTCAATTGTCAAGATCAAAAGGTTTAGTACCAACGGAGAGGTCTTGTCGTCATGAGGAATACTCATGTGAAATATCAAAGCTCTATCACTTACTGTTCAAAAGTTATTAGCAAGGTAAAAAAAATTCAAAAAGTAGGTCAAATACCAAGGTCACATGGGTAAAAAAATGTTGGTACCCACAGAAAGGTCTTGTCACAAGAAATACTCATGAAATATCAAAGCTCTAGCTCTCACTGTTCAAAATTTATTGGCAAGGTTAAAGTTTTTTAAAAGTAGGTCAAGGTCAAAGTTTCAGACAGAATGACAGACAGGACAAAACAATATGCCCCGAGATTAAGTGGACCAGCAAGTATTTTTGTAGCGAAAATATAGCCACCATGGTCACACTGGAAGGTTTTTGATAACAATTTTGTTGGTATGGTGAACAATGTCTTTCCTTGCGTCGGCTGAGGTTATCTTCATTATGGTGCATCAAATCAAATTGTTGCTCACTTTCCATTCTACAAATTAGATTTTAAAATTTACATTAAATGCAATTACCGATGTTATATATAAAAAAGAAAATCAAGGACAAAGGGGATAAAATGAACTCGTGTGGGTAATTTCAGCAAACTCGGTTCTGCCAGTTATACAAATTACCATATATTGTTATTGTTTTTATACTCCTATCATACAAAGAACATAGAAATTTTCCCTTAAAAACATGTATGTAAAAAGCTCTACTCTCTCCCACTTCCTATATACATGTGTCCTATTAAATTATTATGGGCAGGTCGTCTTATTGTGTAGCACAGGCAATTGCATCGAATTTACTACACTTGGAGCTATTACGGACTTCATTTTATGAATTGGGTTAAGAAATTCATTTTAGAAATGATATCTAATGCTGCACATTCTATGTAATAGATTGTTGCAATGCTCAAACACTCTGTGTAGTCGTATAGTGTCAGGGCCCAGCTAAAAGTCAAGCAAAAAATAATAGGCATTTTTCCCAGTTCATTTCTGCATATCTTGGGAAGTATACGGAATTTCGGGATGAACTTTGGTAGTAATGTAGAATGATTATGTATAAATAAATTAAAATAACAAAGTAGAATTTTATACAATCTGATTAAAATCAGATCCTCGATCCGCTCCTCTTTTTTTTCTTTTCGCTACACGAGTAGCGACAAGGAAAAAAAAAGAGGAGCGGATCGAGGATCTGATTTTAATCAGATTGGAATTTTATATCAATTATAATTTATTGTTTTTACATCGGCTAACTTGGGTACCCTATATTTAGAGTTCTATACCTTTACTCTTTATATAGTAAATTCGACCCCCAAGCGATGCAATTGTCTGTGTTGAGAAGGACTGGTTGGCTGTGTATTGTTTAACGTCCCGCTTGAGAATTGGACTTTTGCGAGAAGGGCTGACTTTTACAATTTACGGCTGACTTTGACACAAGCTTAATATACGAAAACATTTCCGTGACATATTTGTACATGCATGAATAAGCGATGAACCGAGGCAACGTACAGAAATGTTAGTTGTCCAAAGAGTATCGAGTTGTTCCGGTTCCTTTCCATACTCGTACTATTTCTCACAGGCATTTGAGAAGCAGTAGATGATATTTGACGGTTGATTATAGCCGATAAATGGACTTTCTTTCCAGTTTACCATGACGATGCGAGAGGGAGGGCCTTGACATAGTTGCCTCTAAACGGTAGGGGTCTAATTATCATATTAAATCGAACTTTTCGCCGAAATTTTCGAGCGATGCAGCTGGTAAAACAGAAAACCAAGATGGTGGCGTGATATACCTTGTGAATATTATGTTTACAGGAAGATGATTTTTTTTTAATTATAGATATTTAATTAAAACGCTGAGTGTTTGTAGTATTTCTGTTACAGTAGAGTCTATGTGACCTAATATCCCCATCTATTCCTCCTGCACCCCCGCTCCCATGGGGATCCGGGTTAGAATAGGTCCTCAGTACCCCTTGCTTGTCGTAGAAGGCGATTAAATAGGGCGGTCCTTTGGATGAGACCGCAAAAACCCGAGGCCCCATGTCGCAGCAGGTGTGGCACGAGAAATATCCGTCTCTGCTCAAAGGCCATAAGCGCCAAGCATAGGCCTAACGCAGGCCTTCTCCGGCAATGGTGACGTTTTCTCTCGAGGGACGTTAAACAATATTCAATCAATCCTTCACCCCCGGAGCCTTCAGGATGGAACAAAAATTGATCAATGTTAAAGCATCTTCCCTACAACTTCACATCTGTAATAAAGATCTAGGCCTCTACCGAAATTGTAAATTGAAAATGATCTCCGGGGTAAACGTACTGACTCCACGACGGGGCCAGACTTGGTATATATAATGTTTATGTGTAAACCATTTTTGAATGTTATTGATAGCATAGATCTTCTTTAATGCTTTGCAGTGGGCGCCTTGTTAGTTAAATATTTTAGATGAACTAATTCCAGATCCAGATCCGCTAAGTTCTGTTTTTATATGTCAGTATTGAAAAAAAATCATCGGGAACAGGGGCCAGACTGATGTCTTCCATAACGTACTAGGATTACTTTTCAATATTTACGTCCAATATTCGTGTTTATTATAAATGAAGACCGAATACGTACTTCATATTGGATAGAATGAATAGATATAAAAATCAACGGGGTTCGAATTGACTGCTACCTAACATGGCTATCTTTAAAAACGAAATCATTTGAAGTTGCGACTATTCGGTTCACATGGGAATTTGATAAATGTTTGGACAAAAATACTAGGAAAATATTCAAGACATTTTTTGATATTATGAAGCCAGAATACAGCGACCTGCGCCGTAAATTGAAGGTTTGTATAAGGGGTGGATTTGTAGCTCTCTGGTATGACCAAATATTTTCCAAGAGAGCTACAGATCTGCATTAGTGCAGATGCACATGTAATTCAAAATTGTCGGTACGCTTAGCACGCACTGTGTTGTATCTGTGTTTGATTGAATAAACCTGTATAACAACTTCACATTTTATGATAAGAGAAAACGCAAACCTCCTGCATAATAAACTTACATGTACATCCGATTTATCATGTTGCGATGACTTTTTGTAAAGTTTGAAAATGAATCAATGCATATGTTCGAGTTAAGATTTTACATCTACAATATATGCATGTATGCAAAAATGAAACGAATTGTTTTTATTTTTTAATAATTGTCAGATAAATGAAAGAAGTTCCTGTGGTTTAAAATCTAACAGTCGTACTATAATAATATTGTAACGTACAGTGATCTGAACACGCTCACCGTTGCTTAGAGAAATACTACCATATCACTAGAAACGCTACATGTCGCTCGCTAGCGAAGCAGTAGAAATTCCCTACATACTGTTCGCTACACTTCTTACGCTCAGTTAAGCTTCGTTCCGAAGCTTAGCATGGATCTCCTCTGATTGTTTGGCACCTCTTCAGCAAAGGCATCCGCCGTTCACGACGACAACCGCCGTCGTCCCGGGACGAAACCCCGTCCGTACATGGACACAAAGTCCCAGCGATACTCTATCAGAAGCAGGCCTCCCACCAAACATCAGCCACTACCCTGTCACGATTTTGTAACGTGCAGTGGTTTGAACACACTCGCCTTTGCTTTTGCGTGATCAAGAGAAATCACCAAAAAAAAAAAGCTAGCTCAAGATCGAGGCAGTAGAAGTTCCCTGTATAAATGCCAACAAGTCGATATTACATATATTTAACGATATCGTGCTTCCATACCATACGCAAGTTTAAATGTCCAAGTCAGCCGTTGATTGTGAAAGTCAGCCCTTCTCGCAAAAGTCCATTAGTCATACAGAGACGTCACCATTACCGGTCTGGATCCCAATGGAATTATTCTGAAATTGTCATCATTATGCTTGCCTCTGCGTGGCTTGCATAAAGGTATTTTTCTTAACCTGTAATGTATGAAATGAAAAACTAGCCACTCTGAGGCAAGGATTGTTGACACCTGTTACAGTTTTTGCTGCAGATGGGGTTCAGTTGTTCTCCGATATTTTAAAAATTAATATGGAGGATTTAGATATTGATACTTTTAGAGTTATCTGCAGTGTTACTAATCCTTAATCTTACCCTATTTTGTCCCACTGTTCCCGAGAATCTTCTTCAAACAACCCATCCTATTTATTTTATTCTAAATTATCTCTCCTTAGAAAGGAGTATGGTTCTGTATGTCAAAAAGGGTGAAATGCTGTCGGACGTGTTTAATACCAATTGATAAGCCGTTCTTTACACCCTGATTTTGACTACGGATTACGCCTTTTACCTGATCAAGATATAAAACTAACGGTGTACGTGCGTGACTGGTCGACAGGGGATGCTTACTCCTCCAAGGCACCTGGTCCCACCTCTGGTATATCCAGGGGTCGTGTTCGCCCAACTGTATTTTGTATTGCTTATAGGAGTTAAGAGATTGATCACTGTTTGTTATCTTCACCTTTTCATTCCATGATCTAAGGAAACTTTGTGCCAGACTTGGTTGACTTGAAATAGTGACTCTCAAGAAGACAAAATAAAAAGTAAAATTAACGGTTACAATGATGACTGATGGACAAATGTGATAAGAAATGCTGAATATTGCGCCTTAGGTTAACAATACTTATAGGTTATAGACTTTGTATGGGAAAATATGACGACTGAGTTTTTTGGCGCGTACACGGACCGAGCTTGCGAGGTCCGTCCGCGACAAAAAACGAGGTCGTCATATTTTCCCATACAAAATCTATAACCTTTTTATTATATACTTTCAATTTAATTTAGAAACTAACAATAATTTATTTTTATCAATTTCTTTATTGGTTTATCTGAGTAAAGGATGAAAAATAACGGTGTAGTAATTTGCTTGTGTATTGATTGTGACGTAATGTTTGCGGGCCGGAATGTTTCCGGGCATATATCGTGTGATATATGCCCGTAAGCTTTTAAAGAAAAAAGAGGAGATGAAATTGAAAGTATATAATAAAGCTGAATATTGCGCCTTAGGTTAGGTAAGTTAAAATTGCGCCTTAGGCTATGTAAGTTAATATTGCGCCTTAGGCTAGGTAAGTTAACAATACAGCTTTATTACATACCCTCTACACGTCATCATCCCACGTAAATATAGGATCCTGTAACAAAAGCTTCAGTTCCTTTAATCTTGGCTGAAAGAAATTGTTCAATATGTTACGTGTCTCTTCCCTCATCCTATCATTGTGCGTTTTAGTGGAAAGAACCGACTTTCTCCAATACTCGTTCCAAGGTCCATGTTTATCTGCAAAGTATCACAAATAGACATGTCCATTAATTTGTTATGGGTGTATGCACGTCGCTTTAAAAGGGTATGGATACTATTTGGGGGAGGGGGGACTTATTTAGATAATCGATCATATGATAGTATTTTGATGCGTGTTAAACATGACAACAAACCTAGAATACAAAATCTGAGTGAAAAATCTTAACTTTTCATTCTCAAAACAAGGCACGTTTACATGTTGTCAACATGGCGTCATAGTTGATGACATCGGTGAAAAAAAGCTTTTAAAATGAAACATTTCATTTTTTTCTTGTACATGCACCTAAATTGATTTATTATCAACCTATGTCTCAATGTTGAATGCTGATAATGATAATTTATTCTCGTAAACCAATGTACAAAAGGTATAGAGAAATACAAATACTACAGTATACAATACACAAAGTCAGTATCCAGAGTAGAACAAAAGGTATAGAGAAATACAAATACTACAATATACAATACACAAAGTCAGTATCCAGAGTAGAACAAAAGGTATAGAGAAATACAAATACTACAGTATACAATACACAAAGTCAGTATCCAGAGTAGAACAAAAGGTATAGAGAAATACAAATACTACAGTATACAATACACAAAGTCAGTATCCAGAGTAGAACAAAAGGTATAGAGAAATACAAATACTACAGTATACAATACATAAAGTCAGTATCCAGAGTAGAACAAAAGGTATAGAGAAATACAAATACTACAGTATACAATACACAAAGTCAGTATCCAGAGTAGAACGAAAGAGAAAAGGAAAAAGGAAGATCGAAAAACAAAACACATATACATACACACTTATACATACACCTATGCAAATAACATGCATAAAGAACATGTACATGATGCAATGTACATATTCTGGAGGACTAGCGCATGGAAGTTAAGTAATCAAAGTATTGATATAAGTGATAAATTTGCATAAATTTTTCAAAGTGATAATATTTTAGATTGGAACAGATTTTCGTATTTAATAATATTAACATTTGTTCTGTTTCCAAATTAATAAAACGATTTCTGTACAAACATAACTGTGGACAAACTAAAATATAATGAAACTCATCTCGTAAGTAATTCTTGTCACGAAAAATCTATTTTCTCTCATTTCTTTCAACATATTTTGGCATCTACCAGTTTTTAGCACTAATTCATGGTTACAAGTTCTAAATCGACAAAGTTACGCTTTTGACATATTTTTTTAAAATGTTCGTGTTCTCACTTCCGGGCCTATTTCCTCGCTAATGACAAGCGTGTGTGTACAGTCTTATTAAATGCGCACACATTCGTCTCACTCTAGATTTAGACGAACCCGTGTTTAGAGGCGCGATTTTAAGAGCCGAATTTAAATACAAAGTGCACCTTGTGTTAAAATATTTAAAAATATTATAATTTATTTGGATTGATAGATCTTTATTCATATAACAAAAGATTGTCAATTTGAACCGATCAAATTTACAGATATTATTAAACTATCATCATCTTTGTGACTTCATATTGTGGTGTAATACAAAGAAACTAAGAAGCGCTAGTGGAATTAAGAAATGTTTTGAAACATGTTCCCCTCATATGAAAAGGATCAACTTTAATTTCAGAATTACCACAATTTTGATCTCTATCAGGCAATCGGCTCTAATTATATTAGCAATCGTATGTTGTTTGTTTTTTTTTTGTTTTTTTTTTATATCTGAAGTGAATAGATTTATGAAATTCAAAATGAAACGGAGGAAGACCTTGTGACGTGAACACCAGTGAGGGATCATCAACTCCGTAAGGGGTACCATTATACCAAGTTTGATGTCTGTCAGCCAAAGAGTCCATAAGGTATGGAGTGCACATTTTCTATGTCAAGAGTAGTTTTATCCCTGACCTTCGGCCTAGTGACCTCAAAATCAATAGGGTCAACTAGTCGTTAAGATATACAGATGTACAAAGTCCGATGATTATCAAGCAATGGGTTCTGAAGATATTGAGAGGACATCTTCCTATTTTGAACCTTGACCTTGTGACCTTAAAATCAAAAGGGATCATCTATCCCTACGAATGTTACAGTGTGTTAAGTTTGATATGTTTCAAGGAAAGGGTTCATAAGATATTGTGAGCTGACAATATCTTCCTATACAATGTATATAGAGTACATTGTAGTTTGAACCTTGACCTTGTGACATTAAAACCAATAGAAGCCATCCATCTAGATCCAGTGTAAAAAGTTTTATGTCTGTCGAGCAGAGGGTGCTCAAAATATTGAGCATAAATATCTTACCATGTCCATTTTGACCCTTGGCCTTTGCCCTTGTGACATAAAAAACGATAGGAAACATTTACTTCTTATGGGAAAGCAGTGTATCACATTGAATTTGATGTCTGCCAAGCAAAGGGTTCTCAAGATGTTAGCGGACAATATCTTTCTATGTCCAAAGTAGATTGAACCTCGATCTTGTGATATCAAAATCAATTATTAGGGAAGACCATTATAACAAGTCTGACGCCTGTCAAGAACGGACATACTGAACAGCAGGTACAAAATCAAGATAGAATAGAAGATAATGAAAATGCCATACTATATTATAATCTAACAGCACAAAAGGACTGCTACTCCAAAATATTATCTATTGAGAAAAAAACTTGCCTACGCCTAAAAATTCTGATATTTGGCTAATCACATGTGAGGGTGATTTCACAAAGTCTTCATGACGAAAAATAAAGAACTGTTCTCTAGGAAACACACTCAACCACTCTTGCAAATGAACGTCATATAGACTGTGCACAATGGGTGTCTGGAAAAGAAAAAAAAATCTTTATTTCAAAAAACTAATATAGAAAGTCATTAACCTTTGCACAATGAGCGTGTCAAGAAAATCTTCTTTCTTAAAAAACTACTATAGAAAGTCATTAACATTTTGCTTACAATTGGCATTGTCAGGGGAAACAATATTACACAGTTTGATTACCTGTAACGCCTGTAAAACCGGCTGACTGAAAACACATGTGCGTAGAGTGAACATTTGAACGCACGCATTTAATTCATGAATTGACTTGAGCACGCCACGGTGAAAATCCATGACATTTCTCCTTCTTCCTTCTTGGTTCATATAATGATCAAATAACCTACAATTAGAACAAACAATATATATAATGCAGTTACACAACCTGCTTAAACTTGAAACTAAAATGCTCACTTACGATATTACACATATGTACTAACTTTTCTCTAGTGAGTAAATATTATTTATTGGCATTTACCGGGTTAGGATTTTTACAAACCCCTACACTCCAACCTAACCAGTGGCTATGGGGTAATTAATCTGTAAAAGAATATGTATACAACAAGCAGTCATAAATAAAGAAAGAAGAAAAGAGGACAGAACAGTATGATAAAAAGTGGTATAATACTCTGGCTACATATTCCTTACACAAAAAGTAGGCCAAGGTTGAAAGGTATAGGACAATCATATAATATTACAAACTTGTCAACCTTATTGATAAAGAAATCTCATCTAATTCGAATATCGAAAATCGCAGCAACTCAAAATGTGGTTCCTTTGAAAAGTGATAAGACTTATTGAAACTTGAAACAATTATTACAAGTTGTTATTCCCCCTTCAAAGAAGAACGGTAGATTTGTTTCCACCTGTCGGTCAGTCTGGGTAGACCAAGTGATTTCTGCTCAATACATTTAGTCCTTTGATTGACAGACACCAAATAATGCAGTTTGGTCTCGACACGTACATTGATTGACATAATCACGTTATTTGATTCGCGATTCAAATAATTTTGACGTTGTAGACGTTAACGTCAAATTTTACATTGAAGCGGTAAAGTCTCTTTCCCAACTCAAATGTGATAAACAATGCAGGATTCAGCCATTTTTTTCTCTAAAAAACGTAAAACCCAATCCGTACAAAATAATAAAATCTGGATTGTATTGCAATATCATAATATGCAAAAAAAAAATTCCATTTTATTTAATGTACATTAGAAAAACGAAACAAACGAATCAAATAACAGGAGTATATACCGACGCAAAACTATTGATTTGCAGCGATGTTCATGACATTTCGGAGTCCGTGTATTCCCCGGCATGGATTATAAGTAAATAGCGAATCAAATAACATGAGTATATATATACAGACGCAACATTCTAAAATGTCATTAAAGGGGAGGTTTTCCCCGGAAAAGGGCTTCTTTGGGGGATAAAACAGAAAAAATGGGGCTTGGTTTTTTTGGGAGTGTGAAATATTGAAAAATATACTCATGTTATTATACCCCCCGCAACAAGTTGTGGGGGGGGGGTATACTGGAATCGGGTTGTCCGTCTGTCTGTCCGTCCGTCCGTCCGTCTGTAGACGCAATGGTTTCCGGGCTCTAAAGCATTATCCTTTCCACCTACCGTCACCATATCATACATATGGACTACCCATGGGATGAAGATGTTCCCTATCGATTTTGGGGTCAAAAAGTCAAAGGTCAAGCGCACTGGACATTGAAGTAGCAATATGGTTTCCGGGCTCTAAAGCGTTATCCTTTCCACCTACAGTCACCATATCATACATATGGACTACCCATGGGATGAAGATGTTCCCTATCGATTTTGGGGTCAAAAGGTCAAAGGTCACGCACACTGGACATCGAAGTAGCAATATGGTTTCCATTTAAATTCTTTAATGGCTTTTTTCATCGCATGGAGATGCTGTGTTCCTAGATACCTTTTGGATCATAATACTGAAGTTTTACCTATTACCAACACCTTTGGGAGATTGGGGTAAGCATTCTTAGTGAGCATTGCTCACAATACCTCTTGTTTGATTCGCTTGCTGCGATTTTTCAATATTCCACACACACACCAAAAAAACAAGCCCCATTTTTTTCTTTTTTATGCCCCAAAGAAACCCCTTTCCGGGGAAAACTCCCCTTTGAAGACATTTTAGAATGTTGCGTCTGTATATATATACTCATGTTATTTGATTCGGTATTTCCTTATAATTCATGTAGTTCGATATTTATTGTGGAAAACATGCCTTCCGCTGCATGGATTATAAGCAAGTAGCGAATCAAACAAGAGGTACTGTGAGCAATGCTCACTAAGAATACCCCCCCCCCCCCCCGCTTACCCCAATCTCCCAAAGGGTGTTGGTAATAGGTATAAACTATCTCTTTTCTGAGTGTAAAAAACAAATGGTATGGCAAACCTTGGGTATTCTCGTTTGTAGGGAGAAATGGATTATCTAGGAACACAGCATCTCCATGCGATGAAAAAAGCCGTTAACGAATTTAAATGGAAACCATATTGCTACTTCGATGTCCAGTGCGCGTGACCTTTTGACCCCAAAATCTATAGGAAACATCTTCATCCCATGGGTAGTCCATATGTATGATATGGTGACTGTAGGTGGAAAGGATAACGCTTTAGAGCCCGGAAACCATATTGCTACTTCGATGTCCAGTGCGCTTGACCTTTTGACCCCAAAATCGATAGGGAACATCTTCATCCCATGGGTAGTCCATATATATGATATGGTGACGGTAGGTGGAAAGGATAATGCTTTAGAGCCCGGAAACCATTGCGTCTACAGACGCACAACCCGATTCCAGTATACCCCCCCTCCCCCACAACTTGTTGCGGGGGGTATAATAACATGAGTATATATATACAGACGCACGGACTCCTAGGATCCACAGATCCCACCTCTGGTGTGTCCAGGGGTCCGTGTTTTGCCCATTGCTTATGGGATTTATGAGATTGGTCACTATTCGTTATCTCCACCTTTCATGGTATGCCATGTGTTGATATCCATAGCCCCCTATGACATGACAAGTTGCTGATTTATATGCCAGTAAATTTACATACAGATGTAGTATATGGGGAAACTAACACGGTGGAGGTTCAAAGGGTTACCACAAAGAAAACCGTATATGTAAATCCATGCATAAAGTTTTACATCCATAATGCAGGATTTTGTAATGATAGTATGTTAACAAGCATTCTGAGAGTATTGCATGGCAATACATAGTCCCCTACCGGAGGCAATAATTACTGTACCACAACAATATTCAAAGTTCATTATGTAGGTTATGGTAAAAAGGAAAAATTGGGGAACCAGGATAGGAATGGTTGTAAATCAATTACTATTCGAGTAGAGACTAGACCAGGAAAAAAGACAAATTTATAATTAGGTTTAGGTCTTTAACCAAGTCAATAAACTGTGACATGTAGGTGATCATGAATAATTTAGCTATATTGTTGTATTACTATGCTAGACGTTTTAATGAGTGTAGCACTCTTGTCTACAGAGATAAGAAACTTGGATGTAAACTAACTATTCATGCTATTTTTCTAAGTCCAAGGGCCATAACTTGATGAAAAATCAACGGACCGAGACGAAATTCGAACTTGATCTGTAATATGGTATGGCAAAGCAACGTACCAAATATCAAATAAATATCTGCAAGAACAGAGAAAAAAGTGCGGAAAACTGGACGGACGGACAGACGGACGGAGTGCAAACCTAAAGCCCACTTCGACTTCGTCGGTGGGGACTAAAAACCAAATATAGGACAACATACCTGTCAGCTGGATGACGCAACATTAGGATGAATTTTGTTGAAGGTTGAACATGTCGTATAAGATGTGTTGTCGTAAATTCTGGTTCAAGGAAATTTGGGTTGTTTTGTTGTATATATTTCCACCATAATTGTGTACTTGAAAAATCGTGAGCATCAAAATAACCTGAAGAGGTATGTACATCGCATAAATCCTTTGTAATTCAGGAAGTAATTTTGCTTAAATACCCAAGAGAGTTTGGTATCCTAATTATAAAACTATTGGATTTTATAATACACTACAGGAAAACCTTACCTGATACCATATCGGGTCTGTTTGTTTTTGGATATTTAAACAATCCTCCAAATTCCTCCAACGTCATTTGTTTTTCTAGAAAAAATCCAAGGACTGCAACTTTTAAATTATGATACGTGAAGATAACGAAGAATGATCAATCTCATAATTCCTATAAATAATAGATTTTAATTAAGAGTAGGGCAAACACGGACCCTTGGACATACCAAATGTGAGATCGAGTGCCTAGGAGGAGTGACTACATTTGTCTGTATACTCTGTGTATGTGGTGCATGCAGCTTAATCTTTAGTGCTTAATTGTGTGGAGATTTGGGTTAGGAACCTAAGCTGTAAGTTCACTTTTACGGGGTCTCTATAGGATAAAATAGAGTCGATCGAGAGACACTACTGCCTTTACTGGACTGGTATAAGTAAAGGCACAATTCTAAAGTTGTCATGTCTCGAGAATAATTTTAGTAAATATTTTGTGATTTATATTCACATATTAAAACAATTTGGCTGACCTGTCCATTGTAAACAATGTATGTACATGCAGATACTACCTGCTTTGTATCTATGCTTGGACCAAAATCCTCCATTCAGTGCACGAGTGTCAACGCTAAACACTTGTGGGTGATGTGCAATTTTAAGATACAAGTCCTCAATAGCAGTACCGGGGGGAACCAATCACATGAAAATACGGTAAGCAGTGGATGGCTTCGTCATTGGTGCTATTCCAACATGGTGACTTCAAGGTATTTAAAAATGATAGTCTTGGCTGAAAGTATTAAAATTGCAAATGTTGCAGCAACTCTTTTTCTTCTATGGAATACGCTTCCTATGTAAATATCAGAGACTGTCTATAAAAATCAGGCACTGTCTATAGTATAGGTGAAATGTTATGTCTCACCATTTTTAGGGGGGGGGGGGGTCCGAGCTTTGCTTGATTACCACGTATATCAGCGACAGTAAATGAATCACGAATGTATTCGTCAGCCAAAACTGGTCGCGGTAGCTCAGTAGTAGAGCGTTTGCTTCGTAACCGGGAGGTCGTGAGTTCGAGCCCTGCTCGTGCCACGGCCGCGTCAAACCCAAGACGTTAAAATAGGTAGTGATCGCTCCTTCGCCAAACACTCGGCATTTAGAATTGAAAATCACTGGTCTTTCGGATATGACCATAAAACCGGAGGTCCCGTGTCGCGGCAGGCGTGGGCACGGTAAAGAACCCTCATTACTACGGCCCTGAGCGCTAAACATAGGTCTAAATTTGTGGTACTTCACCACAGCTGGTGACGTCTCAATATGAGTGAAAAATTCTCAACGGGACATAAAAAATAATCAATCAATCAATATTCGTAAACCACTATTTTCCGACAAGTATTACCTTTTTAATATTAATAGCGATCTTGCATTGGATAATATAGCCAAAACACTAGTTAAGGTCTTCCGTAACAACGGAAGACCTACTGATTGTGCTGGTTAAGATTATTCTTATTATTCTTTTTTCTTTCTTTTTCCTAGACGCTAGTTTTGAAGCTTCATATCTTGCTCATTTCTGCATGGATTTTGCTCAAATTTTCAGGGTTTATAAACTTTACAAAACAATTTTGAAATCATGTACTACATTTCAGAAATTCCCTTCTGTTCACGAGTTATTCCCCTTTGAATGAAATTTTAGGGGCTTTGGTTTCCAGACAAAGGCTCAGAGACTGTATAAGCTTGAGCAGAAAATGCATTGAAAATGAAAAGTAGGAGCATTGTAGTTGTGCACATCGTTTTTTTTTTTTTTTTTATTACAGCGTTCGAAATGGTGGTTGACAGGGTTAAAAAATTAGAACGCCTAAAGGAGCAAAAAATTACACATATTTTCCTTTGTATCTTTTAAACTAAAAATATTTTGTTAACACGTGTAAAACAAAAGTTGTGCAAAATGTTACGAGTTTTCTTTTGATACCCATAAAAAGGGGCTGGTCCCTTAAATTAGGGATCTGGGGATCTTCAAAGTTTTCGCTTTATAACTCAAACACGGTAAATATTTCGATATGGCTTTCTCTGGAAAAGTTGTTCTTTAACATCTTATTGATCTCATTAACATAATATTGTGCCCGAGTATTGTGTTATATATGAGTAAAAAGCTTGACCCGCAAACAGGTAACCGTAACATTAGGTAGGTGAAGGGGGGGGGGGGGGAATATGCGTATAACTTAAATAAACTTGCTTTAATTGATAAATCTGACTTCATGAAATGCTAATATTCTTTTAAAATAAGGTTTTAACGTGATCTATGGTTCCTTTAAAAATCATCTATCGACAACTTTTTTTTTATTATTTACTAGCTTTAATATAAACAATCGTTCCAAAGAAAAAAAGAGGAAAAGGTTATCTCTTCTACGTTTGTTATTAAAACAACGATATATTTAATTGAAAAAACAAACCTTCAAGCATAGAATAACTCAGTCATTAACTACACGCATCTTACATACACTGCGGGGTTTGTTTTTGTTTACAATTACGTAACCGCCTCGAGGAACCATCGCGTGTGAACCAGGGCATGTACACAAAGTAAACATTGTCGTCCTGAATATAACACAGAATGTTATGTTTTTGATCATATTGGATTTCTCGAATAATTCAGTCTTTCCGGGGATGTATATACTTGTTTATACATCCCTGGTCTTACGTTACGCATCAATTTTAAAATCTGCAATTTAATATACAGTTCGTTTCTCAATCATGTCTAATTGAATGTGTGTTTAATATCGGAGATTCATTGCTGCTGGACTAGCGATCTGTGATTTCACACTACTTTAACTGAACACACAAGCTTTACTCAAATTCTTCGTTTTGAAAAAGAAAATGTATACATTTTACAAACATAACGAATTATTTCTGAACATGTTTTGAAATCAATAATTTATAATCATGATTAAACCAAATCTAAACATGCGTATAGAATATTCAGAAACCCATGTCCGACCAGTCTCATTTCAAATGATTTGTTGTTTTATTGTTTAAAAACAATGACTTTGATTAAACATTGATTCAGAACTCCTGGTCCAAATTGTGTAACTTCGGCACGTGCCCCTGGCGTGAAATTCACACGCGACTTCTGTGCGCACTGTGTACATAATATACCTACATGTATTTACGCAGATAGATATTAAAGTTTAATAAAATATTCAAGATTTGGGAGCAATTTATTTGATTTGTATGTATAAATAATTCAAACTCGATGAATTATTCTCTTCAGTCTGAATATTATGCTATCATAATTTTGTTGTATGATACAGTGGCGGATCCAGGAATTTCATAACGGGGGGGGGGGGGGCAGTAAAAGACTGGGGTTGCCTTGAAGCTTTGCACTGATGGGGGTGCAGGGGGCTAAGCCCCCGGAAGCTAACGAGATTGTGCCAATAAGAGAGTGGGTTCTTTTTCATTTAGATAATGAACATATAACGTCTACATACGTATATTTTGCTCTTTTGTGGGCGTTTGTAATTTTCTTTGGTAATGAATAAAACATATAATTGTAGGCTTTAACTATAACACATAGTTATATTATAACTATATCCGGGGGATAAATAAAGGTGTTATCATTTCATGTAGACTAAACTGAGCTTGTTGTACACAAAAGAATTTAACCAACAACAACAAAAAAAAACAACGGGGGGGGGGGGGGGGGGGGGGCGCGCCCGGCGCTGGATCCACCTTTGTGATAAAATATTGGTAACAGCCATAAACCTTCATTGTATATCGTGAGCCATAAACTTCATAAATTTAAATAGTAATTTTTCTTCATTATTGGGACTGAAAAGTTAAATGCTGAAAGAATTTAATCCCACATACACACGCACCTCAAAAGACTGATTCGTGGAATGAGATTATACACGCATGTACTTGAGTAGTATAAATTTATTAAACACCTAACGATTAAAATTTATAGTACACCTTTATAGCTTCATTTCAATGATATATATATTAAATTCTCAAACTATTTCATAATTACATACGAGAAGTCGGAATCGCCAGCGTAGCCAAACTACTTATATCGTTACAGTACTTATCTTCCTGTCACAGTTGATTATTTTCTTTCTAACAACTTAACTTGTATTCGTCTTTTGTAAAATCACTGGATAAGTATTTCAAATAACTTTTCCCGGGGTGATGTTACGTATAACATATCAAGAGGGAAAGAAGGCGAAAGTTAGATCCCCCACACACATACTCATGTACGGTTCCTGTATTTTCATGTTAACTGAGGCTGCATTAGGACCTGACCCAAGGACATATGGTCAAGTTCAAGGTTTTTATGTCACACAGCTCCGACGGAAGACCTCTCGTTGCTTTGCAACGAGCTTTGCTCTACTTTACTATATAATTTTGGATTAATCAAAATTATGCCGATCCCGTAAATTCTTTATGCCAACGTCTTCCTAGTGTTTCTGTGAACAACCTATTGAATAATCAAACATAAACGTGTTGCAGACCTAGATCATCAATTCACATTGTTACATGTACTGTAATTCGGTATGTACATATGTATTTGTTATTCTTCCAGTAGATGAGTACACCTAGAAGAAACGGTCATCAGAAACAATATACAAAATTTGGAGATAATGAAATTATAGTATTGTGTATAATTACAATTGCTTTGTATTCTAGAGTTGTAAATAGGTAATTTTTTACATTACCTGACATAAAACATCTTCCACCCCATCTCGTTCTACTGAGCGATCATTTGTACATTTGTAGTCTGTAGATGTTCCAGTATCTTCATTTAACGCTTTAAGGAAACGACTAGATGGTTTCTCCTTTATTGTTGTTTGGTCTTTGGGTTGATGGTCTTTTAGGAAATAATACGTACAGAATATAATAAAGATCTTCAAAACGCACATCTTTGGTGCACTGAACAGTCTCCTGGAAGAAAATTAATTGATATATCTGCTGGGAATATCCTGTTTCAGGTACGTTTGTTTCCTTGTCATTCGTACCAAAAGCAGTTTTATTCTTAACAAAGTTTTGGGTTTTTTTTAAAATGGTATTAATTTGAATTAAAAATGTAACTGATTGTTTTCTACAAACACTTACCATTTTAATATACGCATGGCGATATCATCTACTTCACATTCCGAGAAATACTGTAAATAAATAATGTATATACTGTATCAAATGTTTGTGTAGTAAACTCCTGACCTGTGGGTTAAATAATGGGCACAATATTAAGACGAATAATGCGGAAAAGAGAAAAATGTTGGTCACAGTTACGTCGATGATTTCAGAGCTCGCATTTAAATGACCGACTTAAACACTATCCAAATCAGGCCATACTGGTTAGAAATGTGTTTGTTTAAACTATACATTTCTATTAGACAGAATGTTTATTTCAATATTTAGGAAAGCCAAATACATTCCGCATTCTCCTTTAATTATTCAGTTAAAGATTGTGTAACGATAGACTAAGTCATGCTTATACATGTATATGTAAACTGATTAGTTTAAATCACCATCATCTAGGGATGAATTCTAATGAACTAACAAGATTAATATCGTGTTCTTGGTTATGAACGTACATATACGTGTAAGTAGTACAGAACAATGTTACACTTTTAATCACAGGACCATAGACTGGCATCTCAACACCTGCCGCTACGGGAACCTACTTTACCTTTCAAACGAGCAGAATGATGCACAAAGAGCAATAACTTGTGCAGACACATTCCTGCGATTAATGGGGTCTAAAACATGACTTCATTTAAACCATTTTAATGAAAATCAAGATTCATAGGTCAGATCGTTCACCTAAGCAGTTGCATTTTCCCTATTTGGAACTTCAACGTGGCCTTCATTAAGGCACACGCCCATGGTGAAAATACATAGAAATATATGAAATTGACAAAACAAATACTTGTGGTACTTGCGCAGAATTTCACAATTCATTCATATGCGAACCAACTCATGGTCATAAACTCCAGGGTGTCTCCCCTCACTGACCCGAGGAACAAATCTATGTTGAAATTTTGCTGTTAATATAAGGCAACATTGCAGCTCTGTTTCCATGTAAATCATAACAGAAAAACAGAACAAAATTGGCTGGGAGACATACCCGCATCTTGACTAGAAATGCAATATATAAAAGTAATACACAACACCAGTCTCCCTGCCACAATATTGTTACAAAAAACAAATACGATAAAATACAATCTGAATCTTTACTGGAAACAAAAGTGGTGCATAAAACCTTGGTTTATGTGTGGGGGCGTTAACAAGCCATCCAACATTTTCATTGTAGGGGCGTTAACAAGCCATCCAACATTTTCATTGCAGGGGACGTTAACAAGCCATTCAACATTTTCATTGTAGACAGGGACCTCCGTGGCTAAGTAGTTAGAGCATCGCGCTCAAAGTCACATGGCCTCTCACCTCTGTCGGCGCGGGTTCGAATCCCGCTAGCGCCGGTAAGTGAGAAGGTTTCCCAGTTTACTTTCGGAAGGTCGGTGGTCTCTTCCTAGGTACAATGTATCTGGGTTCTCTCTTCCACCAATAAAAAACTGGGCGCCACCAGATAACTGAAAAATTGTTGAGTGTGGCGGAAAACAGCAAAACAAAACAATCATTGTAGACAAGTGCAATTGGTTACCCTTGTATTTTCAGTATATTATGTTGTCTACCTTGTTTAGTGGGATAGTGCCCCTAGGGGTATTTATCACGGGTAATAATTGTGATATAACTATATGTAACATTACTCATTTATTTCTAGTCTTGAGGTATATATTAATCACACAAGTTTGATAATGTACAGTATTGCATTTTTGGGATGTCGAGTTACATTTTGTCATGGAACTGCAGGTAGCTGAACCTGTGTATTTTGACATAGGTATGTTTGCGTTATGTGCTCTGTTGTATGTTTTTCTGGTTATGGTATACCATTGTTTTACACCTTCATGTACCATACAGTGTGTTTTCTATCTATCATTGTTTTCAACATGGAGGTACTATTTCCACTTGTGTATTCTTTCTATGTCATTTATTTTCATCTGCACATTTTGCAATATTCTTACATAAAAAATAAATGACATTCAACTCTCAGATGATCTTATTTTCTATGGATGTGAGGCAGCCATATAGAAATATTTATGTGTGTAAGCTGAAAAGCGAAATTAAAGATATGGAGGAAAGATTGAGGCAAAACTTAGAGTCTAAGGTTGTTAATGACTGTGGTTGAAGACGAGCTATCAAAGGGCCCGTTTTCATTTCTACAAGCTGAATCTCTTGTCAGATACATGTTACAGATGTTGCAGAACACCAGTGGTCTTCTCGAACACCAGTGATACATACAGAAGAGTCATGTTCAAAACAGCGATGTAATGAGATTCTGCGAAAATTGTCCGTTTACAGCCTGTTGTTCTTGTAAAATCCATGGAAGAAGACAACGGAAAGAAAACATTTAGAGAAGTGACCCTTGGACTTGTTGCTAAGAGAGGACGAGGAATGAATTCATACTAGAATTTTATTTTCGTCGAAAGAATTCCAGATGTCAGCAAGACGCCAACAGACATTATCGGTCACCTGAGTACTGGATAAAAGTATCACTAGTCATCAGGGCTATGAAATATAGAGGAACAAAATCCAGTTCTGAATTCCAATATTCAGCACCAATATAAAACAAGATGTTTTTTAAAAACTTAAATGCCCTCAAAAGTGCATACACATGCAATAGTATAAAACAAGATGTGTTCTTCAAAAAAAATAATTGCTCTCAAAAAGTGCTTACACTATGAAATGCTCTACATAATATATGTAACATTAAACGATATGACTTATTTGGTCTCATCCTAGAGTCAAAGCCCCGGGGTTGCAAAATTCACAATTTTGGTACATCCTTTTCTGCTTTTCCTAGATATGCATTTAGTATGTTTTTTTTACTGTATCGGCCAACTTAGAGAAGTCTTTCAAATTTTAAAGACAATAACGATTATAATGATATTGGATCCACCCTAGAACCAAACCCTTACCTCCCAGGATCGGCTCCACCCTAGAACCAAACCTTTACCTCCTAGGGTCATGAAATATACAATTTTGGACTACATACTCCTAACTAATTAGTTTCATTTTAGTATCAATACCATGTTTTATACATATACACTATGCATACCAAGTTTGACCCCACCCTGGAATCAGAACCTCTTCCCCGGGGATCATAAAAGGTGAAGATAACAAACAGTGATCAACCTGATCAATCCCATAACCAATACAAAATAGAGAGTTGGGCAAACACGGGCCTCTGGAAATACCAAGGGTGGGAGCAGGTGCCTAGGAGAAGTAAACATCGCGTATCGACCGGTCACACCCGTGTCTTATCAGGTAAACGGAGTTAACCGTTGTCAAAATCAGTGTGCCACGAACGGTCTAACACTCGGTAAGAAACACATCAGACAGCATTTAACCCAATGATAGGTTGTATCGTTATAACGACCATAGAATTTGTGAAATGCTAACTTCAACGAGACTGTTGAAACCCCTGCACCATCAACTTGTTTGTCATTAGCTTGCCTCGATTTTTAAACTGACCATACGCAGAACAAGCTCTTGCATATCGAATCAGTTGAGAGATATAAACACCATATGCAAGTGATAATGGAATATTGCTTTTTGAAAAGAATTGGAATTATAGCTGTCACGAAGAAGTTAAAAATGTTCATTTGTTAACACACGACGTACCATGACGGACGCAGACCAAATGCAATAGGTCAGGTGACCTAAAATAGTGGCAAACAGTTCCGCGAGAGTCCTGATATTTCGAGCTCGGTTTTGCAGAAATCTTTTGATTTTGAGCTATAAATTTTCTATGTTTATGTCAAATCATACTATGGTCGGAATGTCATTGTGTTATTTGTATTAATTAGCAGTACGAGCTCTGATGACGGGGGCGTTGTCATCTTGAGATAACAATGACAGGCCAAAGTTGATCTTCCAATACGGATATTTATTTCACTGGATTATTATACTAAAAACTATGCACAGAATGGATATCCCGTGGAAGGTGATGTTCCCACGCCATTACAGGAAGCCGTCTCTGACGAGGAGGCCACATACACTGCGCCAAGTACCACTCACTGGATGTTCTGCACACGTAAACTTTATGGATATCACCGATAACTTAAAACTATTCGACTTCAATTGGAAAATACAATGGTGTTCCAGTAATTATACACTGTAAGTTTTCTTTTCTCTAAACACTAAGCAAAACATCTTTTTCTGTTCATTTCCGTAACGACCATCTTATTTTGCTGACTACCATCTCTCGTAAGGATCCAGGTTAGAATAGGTCCTCAGTACCCCCTTGCTTGTCGGAAGAGGCGACTAAATGGGGCGATCCTTCGGATGAGATCGCAAAAACCGAGGTCCAGTGTCACAACAGGTGTTGCACGATAAAGATTCCTCCCGCTTAAAGGCCATAAGCGCCAAGCATAGGCCTAAATTTTGCAGTCCTTCTCCGACACTGGTGATGTCTTCATATGAATGAAAGATTCTCGAGAGGGACGTTAAACAACAATCAATTGATCCATCTGACTACCCGCGTCTTGAAATGGCCATAAAAAAAGCTTTGAGCCGTCTGTGGATCAGCATAGTTATTAATATATTTGCTTTCATTAAATTCACTTGTTAGACCGCAAAATCCAAGGCTCCGTGTCACAGCGGATGTGGCACGATAAAGATCCCTCTTTGGCTGTAAGACCTAAATTTTGCAGCCCTTCATAGGCAATGGTCCTTTACCGGCAATGGTGAAGTCTCCATGAGTGAAAAACTCTCGATAGTGACGTTAAACAATATACAGTCAATTAATCAATCCTCTGTTAGTATTTATGTGTCGTATGATCCCGTTCTAATCCCGTTTTGACAACTTTTCCACGGGCGTCCATTTTTCTCTCAATATTTTGATTTCACCAAATATTTTTTACCAAATCAGTCTTATTGTTCACTAAATAAATTTTCAATTACTGCGTTTTTTTTTTGTCCTTCTGCTTTCGTGTCAACAATTTTTTTCACATCACCTGAGAATTCATCAGCTTTCCCACCGGTTTGTTTTCACCACAGTCCAGTTATAAAGTGCAAACGATAAAAACCTACCAATTCCATCACTTTCCATGTGAAGATATATAACTGTTAACAATTTGCCCATCAACACAACATAGGGGTAGAGTTATCGCTCATTACCTGATCGAAGCACGCAGCGAGAACGTCGTCTTTACGTCAAATTCGCCAATACTTTAGTCATAGCGACGAAATCCTTGGGAACACGCGCATCACTTCACCACACAAAACCGGTCAACAAGTGAGCGATAGCATCGAAAAAAGTCGAGAAGTATAAGACAGGCAATCATTGATCTTGCAGAGAAATGGTCTGTATAAATCGTTTCATTCTTGAATCAGCTCAGGTAGATTGCTTGGAAACAAAATGAAGAAAAAATACTAACACTCCCTGAATTTTGAGGTGGTAATGATCATGACGTTCTAAAAAAAAACTTTGAATTGTTAGGTATAGAAAAATCCCATGTGTCCAGTAATGCAATTGTGTGGTCTGAACACGGAAAACGTTTCAAAGCATTTTTTCTACACACATTTCTTCATATTTAACTCGTCATTTTAATAGTACAAAGTAATGAGACAATATTAAACTTTGGAGATTATTTGCTCTTTTTTTTTTATTAACCTATCAAAGGTATATTTTCATAAAAATTCGATGGAAAATATCTTCAGACAACAATTTATACATGTGTAATTTACATGCGACTAAATTTTGGGCGAATCAATAGTTTGATACTACCATGCAAGATAATGAAAAAACGAGGAGTCAATGGGCCGCAACGCTCACATTCACCTTGTACCTGCTGTTTCTAACCCTCTTTCATTCAATCAAATAAATTGACCCCGACCTAGCCCTATGGTGTTATGATTAAACCGAACTTGAATCAATAAAACATGGGATACTGTTCTGATATGTTTTTATGTATAACGTAAAATTTAATCCCGGATTTTGCTCCACATGATATTGTTTTCTTGAAAATATTTCTTCCAATGTCCTATGTATTCTCTTGTAAATCTTCCCATTTAAGTCAACCCTAGTCAAATGTGAATCTGCACTCCATTGGAATACTTGTATATTAATATATTTAATCAGTGATTCTTGATAATGAAATTTTCAACGATTAAATATATAATCATATTCCAATGTAAAAACCCCTATCGAGGCACCTTCCTACTCCCTAGGCAATGATTTGAAGAAACTTCAACTTACAGTGGAGGAGGATGCTTGCATATCATGGCTATTCATGAACCCACTAGACGAAAATGGCCCAAGGGTCCTGGGCACCTATTCTCAAAATATCTTACGACTAAGATCAAAATTTACAAACACGGTAATTTCCTTATTTTTCATTTCTTGTAGACTTTCTTAATTGATATGTAAAGTACATCCATGGTTTATAAAAGTTGAATACATACTTGTGACCTTGGGATCGGTATTTGATTATCAGACAGAAATATTTTTTTTCATCTTAGTCGTAAGATATTTTGTGAACATGGGCCCTGGACTGGAGAAGAAGACGAAAATGGCCCAAGGGTCCTGGGCACCTATTCTCAAAATATCTTACGACTAAGATCAAAATTTACAAACACGGTAATTTCCTTATTTTTCATTTCTTGTAGACTTTCTTAATTGATATGTATAGTACATCCATGGTTTATAAAAGTTGAATACATACTTGTGACCTTGGGATCGGTATTTGATTATCAGACAGAACTATTTTTTTCATCTTAGTCGTAAGATATTTTGTGAACATGGGCCCTGGACTGGAGAAGAAGACAAAAATGTTAACGGACGAACGCCTGACAAAAGGTGATCAGAAAAGCTCACTTGAGTTGTCAGCTCAGGTGAGCTAAAAACACTTATTTTGTCATTTGGTAAAGCTAGGCGAAACTAATGCATTCTGCTATTCTAGGTTTTTTCGTGGATTTTAAGCCGGGGTCGTGATTCGTCTGCTATATATCGACTTTGGAATTGAGTCAGTGTCCTTTTTCTGAAGTTGTAAGCCGTCTTGGCGGCGCGAAATTACGTCCAATCCTTTATTGAACAAATTTGCGTGTCAGAGAAGCTGTGATGCTTTACATCATGGCATCATTTTACGTAAAATGCCTGGCTCGGGTAGCGGGTATATTATATATATACTATCTGAAACCCCGCGTAAACAAGGGCAATCACAAAGAAATGATATTGCAAAGAGGAGGGCTTTTTAATGCGTTTTTGAATTGTTGACTACATGAACTGAATGAACGATATCTTTAATTCAAATGAATATAAGAACAAATTTTTAATAATTGTGTGCATTAGTTCTGTTACATTTATTGATATCATAGACAGTAAATAAAAATAAAGTCACTTGGAGCTCCAACTTAAATGTTTCTTATGCAACATAAATGATCTCTCTCCGTATTGAAAATTAGATAATGACTTTACGAATGCAATTGTAATCCGTCATGCCGAATAGTTGAGCAAAGACAAAATGAACAATCGCTCTTAATTTCAAAAGTTGAAACTCAGTATTGCGAATGTGTTTATAATGCTAGTTTTTGTCCAGTACGACAATTTAGGGCAACTTATTGAATACAAGACGTTTCTTCTCGTCAAACGCAATAATTGAAAATAAAATTCACTATATAAATGACAAACAGAAAAACTGCTATATTGTAAACAATGGAATGACTTCTTGGACATTTTCAGGTAGTGAACAACCTAATTTCGGTAAAATGTTTTAATCTAAAGTTATAAGGCGCAAACTTCCCAGAACAGCTCCGGACCGTTCGATAGCTGACATATTGGACGGTTTTCTACTTATTACTTATTTTCAAGATCTGAGTCATCACATTACATGTTCAACCAAACTAAAAACTTTTTTGTGTTTATCAATGTGTTTGTACATATCAGTAACTGTTAATAAATTAGTGCAAAACGTCCTATCAGTGACTTCTATAATCACGGGAAAAAAGTAAGATAAGAGTTAGAAAGACGCAATATAATTGAAAATAAAATGCACTATATAAATGACAAACAGAAAAACTAGCATCATACTTTTGAAATTAAGAGCGA
>NC_079164.1:105941714-106044214 GCF_947568905.1 Ostrea edulis
CATCATCATTATAAATCGTCAAACACCTGTGATAAATTGGTTTAGATAAAGATAGACATACTAAGACATTTGTAAAGACTTGTTATTAGCATAATTTATGTACTATAAAGAATCAAAATTGATAAATAATAGTATTGTAGTCTCTAAATCGTTATGGGTCCTTTCATCCCTTTTGGGTAATTAGTCGTAACTACCGTAATGGTTGGGATATTGAAAGTACAGACGGTTTTAAAATGTTCAGTCATTTGGAGCTATTACGGACTTCATTTTATGAATTGGGGTAAGAAATTTATAATATTAGAATACAAAGTAGAATTTTATATCAATTGGTTTATTGTTTTTACATCGGCTAACTTGGATACCCTATATTTAGAGTTCTATACCTTTACTCTTTAATAGTAAATTCGATCCCAAGCGATGCAATTACCTGTGACCTGAAACAGATAACAGAAAGTATATTTATGAATTTCAAAGCATTTCGTGTTTTCCTCTATATCGTGCTATGTCAATAAAGTATTTAAATAAATGATTTTAGATCAATTATTGCTCCCCTCTATCTCCCTAATGTTCCTCTTATGAAGTACCCTTCCACATATTTTGACATGGGTCTTCCCAATCGGAACTCCTCGAATGTCTCGCGCACTCGACATAGATCTCGGATGTAATACGATGCCATCCATGAGTGAATTTGATGCATTGCCAACTGGCAATGCATCAAATTCACTCATGGATGCCATCGTATTACATCCGAGATCTATGTCGAGTGCGCGAGACATTCGAGGAGTTCCGATTGTGGGCCTTCCCTCCAATAGACTGTAAACCAATAGGTTCATCTACTCCTGCAAAATTAAACCATTTCAATTTCAATATTATATCAGCATGGACTTAACACAATAGAAACTAAAATTAGAAAGTGTTAGAGTATTTGGTTTTCACAGTGACATGGTTAAAAACAAATATCTCGATCTCAGACCGAAAAATTAAAACTTAGAACTATTTATACTTTCCTTATCAGCAATGAATTCTAAAGTCTCGTCATGCCGTCTTGTGCCAGTGTATATATCAGTCTAGGAATATACACTTTTAAGTGGACTACAGTGTGCGTCTGATAATGCATATAAGCAATTCTATCCATTATTTGAATAAACAGTGAGTAAAATTTCCTTAACTGGAATTCAAGAAAAGCACACTAAAACGGGCAACGGATTAAAGGGGAAAAAAGATGCAAACTAAGAATTTAACTTTATTTCTGGAATAATGTGCTCCCAAGTCTGGTTAGGACTGATTGACCTTGATCATTCACATAGTGAAACTTCTACGTGAGAAGAAAAAATATCTCGCTGTGACCTTCAATTCAACTTTTAGATATATCTACGACGTTTTGTATATAAACAATAATAACTTTCATTCATATGTCGATTCGATATATCCCTGTGAACTGGAAATAAAAGACACCACAGAGTCGTCCACTTCTGCTTCATACTTAGATATTTTATTGAAAGTAGACATTAACGGCAAACTAACAACTCAACTGTATGACAAACGGGATGATTTCAGCTTCTCCATCGTCAACTTCCCACATTTATGTAGCAATATTCCATTATCACCTACATATGGTGTTTATATATCTCAACTGATTCGATATGCAAGAGCTTGTTCTGGGTATAGTCAGTTTTTAAATCGAGGTAATCTACTGACAAACAAGTTGATGGTACAGGGATTTCAACAGTCTCGACTGAAGTCAGCATTTCGCAAATTCTATGGTCGTTACAACGATCTAGTTCGTCAATACAACCTCGCATTGGGTCAAATGCTGTCTAACGTGTTTCATACCGATTGTTAAGCCGTTCTTGGCACACTGATTTTGACTGTGGATAACTCCATTTACCTGATCAGGATATGGGGCTCATGGCGGGTGTGACCGGTCAACAGGGGATGCTTACTCCTCCTAGGCACCTGATCCCACCTCTGGTGTGTCCAGGGGTCCGTGTTTGCCCAACTATCTATTTTGTATTGCTTGTAGGAGTTATGAGATTGATCACTGTTCGTTATCTTCACCTTGCATAGTTGTGATAGCGACCTTTCACGTCACGAAGTATAACATCTCTTGTTTATTTGAAATCCTAATTATGTACTATAGACGGACAAACCATCCAAAGAGAAACAATATACCCCAACCCTCTGTCTCTGGGCCCTGAAAACAATAACTGTGTGAAAAGAATTCAAGTACCTCACTTGGAAAATAGTTTAATATCTTCCACAAGGCGAGCCAAACTTATTATGGCGAGACTGAGCGTATTATAGCACTTTATATAACAAATAAATACTCACTTTAAAAATCACCCAGTGAATATTCAGGACTTGTGTTTACAATTGAAATGAGAAGCCAATTTTAAAGCATGAAAACCAACCACCTGCCGTACACCATCCCGTGGAGATCCAGGTTAGAATAGGTCCTCAGTACTCCTTCCTTTTCTAAGAGGCGACTAAATGGGGTTGTCCTTCGGATGAAACCGCAAAAACCGAGGCCCCATGCCACAGCAGGTGTGACACGATAAAGATCCCTTCTTGTTGAAAGGCAGTTAGCACAGAGCATAGACCTAAATTTTACAGCCCTTCGTCGGCAATGTTGATGCCTCCATATGAGTGAAAAATTCTCGCGTGGGACGTTCAACAATATACAACCAACCAACCGTACACCATGACGACGCGGTGACCCAGAAACAGCTAGCGTTTGAATTCAATAATCCAAGTTTAAGAATAACAAGTAACTAACAATGGTTGATATATTTTATTATTGATGCAAATGGTTTTCAACGTTTTTGAATGCACTGGTATTGTTTGTTAGAAAGTAAAGATCTCAACTTTCTATGCATTGCGTGAAGCGACTGAATCAAGACTGAAGTCAAATGGTAATTCTACTGTTGTGGAAAGGATTTTGTGGGAATCTCAGCAGTCCGGAGTAGCTTACGACAGACTGTAACCGAATATCTAAATCTTCGTTTGAGGTGTACTGTTCTGAAGACGAAGCGGAAGTCAACATCGGCCTTGGACGGCTTGAGGGATTTAGGGATAGCGTGTCTCTTGTATTGGATCTATGTAACTGCGGATAGTACCTCGCCGCTTTTTCTTTTCTGCGAGATTGATAAATTCCTATTGTACGTTTTCAGGGAGGCCTCAGACCGATGTCCGGACATAAACATGATTTGCCTATCCTCGAGCCCGGCGTCATTCGTGGCTGCAATTGCTGGAAATAATGTGGAGTAGACGTCTTTCGTCTCCAGACAGGATTTACAGATGTATCTTACGACCCTCTGAACGACTTATTTTCTTTAATTCAATTAGGGTGAATCAGGTGTAGCAAACACCAGTACTGGGGAAGGACCAAGCGTCCTCCCAGCAAGCATTGAAGAGCCTAGTAACCCCTTTGTTGGTTTTGAACATCAGAAGGTGCAATATTTTCAGAGGACAGTATGGAGAGTCGGCAACCGAAAGATCTTTGTCAACAGGGACTCATGGATGTTTGGACCACCTATTTTTTAACTCTAATGTCTCATGACAGAGGACAATATATTACGAACCATTTCCATCAGTGCGGAAATCGAAGGAATCAATCCGTTGATGATGGAATTCGAGGTCACGTGAAACAAAGTAAACCACGCTTACTGATGAAGGACGATAGTTGGAAGAAGCAAGGAAAAATATTTAGAATGTCGATATATCTTTTTGGTTCGTTGGTCTAGACGCTCCACTTCTAACATAGCTTTCAGTACTCCTTCAAGTGTGTGATTTGTTGGCTGTTTGTAATGTACAATATCGGATCTTGTAAGTGCCTATTTACCTCAGACTGAATGTTTTAACGTGTTTCTTTAGAAGTGCTCTAAATTATAACAGAGTGGCATTTAAATCCACACTATTGGGGGGATACTAACGATATAGATCCATTGGAAATAATGTATTTATTCATAATACACGGAGGTTGAAGCAACGAAGACGATTTCGAGAGATTTAATGCACGTTTACTGTATACCCATTGGGCCCCTCCTGGCCCAGGGGTAGGGGATTTTACGATTTTGTTAAAAACTACATGCATATTTAACAAGAGATGTTTGTAAAACATATAGGTCCCCCCCATGGTGTAAAATTAAAAAGATGTGTATCACTTGATTGATAGTAGTATCACCAATTTAAAATATTGAGCAGACAATAACTTCCTATGTCAGGGCTAGATTGAGCATGTGACCTAAAATCAATAGGGGTCATCTACTCCTTATCTTGTAACAGTGTACTAAGTTTGGTGTCAATCAAAAAAATAACTCTTAAAATATAAGAGACAATATCTTACTATGTCCAGTTTAACCCTTGACTTTTGACCAAGTGACCTCAAAATCAATAGGGGTCATCTTCTCCTGAAGATGTACCAGTGTACCAAGTTTGATGTCTGTCAAGCAAAGGGTTCTCAATATTGAGCGGACAGTATATTCATATGTTCAGTTTGACCTTTGACCATGTGACCTCAAAATCAATAGGGGTCATTTTCTCCTGAAGATGTACCAAGTTTGATGTCTATCAAACAAAGGGTTCTCAAGATACTGAGCGGACGATGTCTTCCTTTGTCCAGAGTAAATTGATCTTTGACCTGCAAAACAATAGGGGTCCTCTTCTAATAACCAACCCATATATGAAATATCATTAAGATCAAGTAAATGGTTCTCAAGATATTGAGCGGACATGTGGTCTACCGACCGACCGACAGGTGCAAAGCAATATGCCCCTCTTCTTTGAAGGAAGGGGGGGGGGTAAAAATATTAAATGCATTTTCACTGTATGCTCTTCATAACAATATATTTTAGCTGCCATGGGGTTTAGATCTGGTCGGATCTCGTCTTCAACTCATCACGTGATGAGTAGAATGCGAGATCAGCCGTGGGTATCCGATGATTGGGTTTAGAATATTATTAAGAATGTATTTTCATTATATAAGCCGCAAATTCCCATCTTAGCCCCAGAAACCCTGACCCAAGTGTCATAAATTTACATTTCCGGTAGAGGAATCCTAGCTCCTATGTCTATACATAAAGTTTTCTAGACGTCCCTTCGTAAAGATTTTTTAAAGATGGCGTTTGTTAAGGTATTGATCCCGCAATAGTACTAGAACCCCTGACCAAGGAGCCATACATTTTAGAATTGACACAAAGGAAAGCCATGCTTAATCTGTTGTCCGAATTTATTGACCCACCAACCACCCCTTCTACCACCAACCACCCCTACCAACCACCCCTTCTACCACCAACCACCCCTTCTACCACCAACTATTTTTGCGTTGAATATTGCCTTTGGTTGGTTGCTACCCACCTTTGTTTTAGGGCAGACAGCTAATAACTAGTACCATTTTATTGATTTCTGAAGATTTTCGAATTATTCTTTCTTACATATATACATGTATATCGGTGCACCCGGGTCCCTTATGTTATACACAAGTTTCACTGTAAAAATCTAATTTGCATTGTCGTTTTGAAGTGATGATCTACATTTTATAGACGATTTCGAAATTAAGAGTATCATAACAGCATGCCAAGCGATAAGTACGTGACAATGATTTAACATGAAGTAAACAAGATGTGTCACAATGTATGTTTCTTTTAGATCAGTGGTTTTTCTTTGTCCCACGTGGATTGAAACAAGGCTTTAGACAAGCACTAAAAGCTTCCTCTGTGTTGCAGGTTCTTGTCAATAATCATTTATATTAAGATGTCTCTTTTGGGAGTGCATTATACGTCACACAGCGCATGTATATATTTTCACAGGCACATTCTATGTACGGCATCCGTTTTGCATAAATGCAAAGAACCCTTTTATATGTGGTAAAGGACGGAGAATATCGCGGCCGATTCAATCGCAGCTTTAAGATGTTAATCTCGTACCAAATTGCATTCTTTTTTTCCAATGAGGAACTTGTGGGATAAATTACGAGTTTCATCTATTATCAATTTGTTTCAGACTTTTCTTCTATTAGACTATCGAGTTTCATCTCATATCAATTTGTTTCAGACTTTTCTTCTGTTAGACTATCGAGTTTTATCTCATATCAATTTGTTTCAGACTTTTCTTCTGTTAGACTATCGAGTTTTATCTCATCTTAATTTGTTTCAGACTTTTCTTCTGTTAGACTATCGAGTTTCATCTCATCTTAATTTGTTTCAGACTTTTCTTCTATTAGACTATCGAGTTTTATCTCATATCAATTTGTTTCAGACTTTTCTTCTATTAGACTATCGAGTTTTATCTCATATCAATTTGTTTCAGACTTTTCTTCTGTTAGACTATCGAGTTTCATCTCATATCAATTTGTTTCAGACTTTTCTCTGTTAGACTATCGAGTTTCATCTCATATCAATTTGTTTCAGACTTTTCTTCTGTTAGACTATCAGTAGGTATTGACTATTCCCTTTACTCTGTTGATGTAACGTATTTCAGTTTGAGATAAATAATATATTTAATTACGTTAGAAAAAACTGATATCACTACACATCATTCTTTGTAAGGTCGCATTACGACAGTAGGAAATAGTCCCGTAAATCGCACAGGAGTTACATCATCTAAGCTAATGGTCAATAAGTATCGGATTCTGAAAGTAATTACCAATAATATGATATATTGGCAGGTAAGAAATGTTGAATATAAAGATCTTTTATGATATTGTATAATAGACTTGTAGAATCAACAGCTTTGTTTAACGATCAAAGAAAATAATGGTGTATAAATTGAAAATAGAATTGCACCACTAGTGGACCTCCCCACTTTAGCTGGGACATTCGGCTCCCTATGATTTAGTAAAACGTAAAAGTTTAAATTATGCATTTTACATTGCCCAAGTATTTCAATAATACCTAAACTTACAAGTTTGGCATTTTATTTTACTGAAAGGTTCGTTAACATTAAGAGCTATGCCGTCTTTTGAAATCGCGTTTGTCTGATTTTGTTAAATCTCTATTGATAATCATCGAATGGCCGGGTTTTAAAGCATTTGTTTATATCGTGCACAAGGTTGTCCAACTATCTTTTTTCTATCATAAGTCGTTTCTGTAATAAAGAAAATTATATCCAAATTAAAAGTCAAGACTGGATACAAAAGCTGTACGTTTTCTTTCTACCTCATTTACCTGTATCGACCTCGGGTAGTAATTCTGTTGCTTTCAGGCTAAGGGTGACCATTTAAATCTTAATTTTCTACCATTATATTCCAATCGAGGGGAAAGGGCTGTACACTTACTGGAGATACACGTTAGTGTTCACTATTTACCAAGAAGTGTAATAGATAAATCAATTTTCTTTGAAAAGAGGGATGGTAAAAAGGGAACACAAGCTACAGCTAAAGTGGGGAGGTCCTTTTCACAAACATATATAGCTGTTTAACGGACGTTTGAATTCTACATCTTCTGGTTTTATTTGTAACTGGAGAATTGTCAGATTTGTAACTGCAGGTTAGACCACTTACATCCAATAACGCTCCCATTATACTGATGTCCGAAAACTCTCCCCTAGCACTAACGTCCGACAACTCTCCCCTTACACTGAAGTCCGACAACTCTCCCCTTACACTAACGTCTGACAACTCTCTCCTTACACTAACGTCCGATAATTCTCCCCTTACACTAACGTCCGACAACTCTCCCCTTACACTGACGTCCGATAATTCTCCCCTTACACTAGGACACAGACTACCAATTATTTTACTATACCTTCCTTTATAACATAAAAAATCATATAAAAAGTTCCAACCGCCTCAACTTACCTGAAATTTGGAGCAATTCAAGTTCCAAAATATTTGTGACTCTCATGAAAATCCACCGTACACAAGTCCTGTTATGACACCGCAAGTAACCTCAACCCTGCATATTTCCCTTTCCCTTTGAGAAGCAGGTAAACAATGGCCCATTTAAACCCTTCCTACTATGCACTTAAGAGAAAATTTTCCCATTATTCTCATTTTTATTTATTTTTCAGACCCTCTCCTTTCCATCTATGCCCTAGAATAACACAATTCCTCCCCACATTCATCCCCAAGAATTTTTTAAGAAAAACATGAAACTGGCCAACAACAAAACATTTAAGTGAACAAAGGTGCCGCGAAGACTTTTACAGAATTATTTGATGGTAAAAGGTGAGAAAGGAAAGTTTGAAGAAATATTGAAATTGGATGAAATGTTCCCCAGGACACTTTGACTCTTAAGAACACGGATTCACGTCACGTACTGACTATATGTATCTCATTCCAAATCAATTCAGTTTGAAACAATTCGCTTTGGCATAAACAGATCTCCTTTCAACAGAAAATTTAATATTCGTGTACTGGCAGTAATACGTCATCACATCTTTCGAGGCTGTTTTCATCTAACTCTAAGAAGGGGGCACCACTCCTTCTATATCGGACACTGAGACTTGCACCTTGAAATTGTGACCACTGAAATATTAAAATTTCAGTTTTAGAACTGTTTATAGACACAGAAAGAGGGGTTTGTTAAGAGAATAAAAACATATGTAATGTTGAATTCAGTACTGTTGATATATTATTTCTTGTTAACAATTAAATACATGTCATTGCATTCAATATCGTGATTATCAGTTCTTGTTCATATGTGGACTTCTTATCACATAATGGTCCTCAAGAAAATGAATCACTTATTAGGTGTGTAACTGACAGTCTACAGAGATCAAGATATAGGGCTCACGGCGGATGCGACCGGTCAACAGGGGATGCTTACTCCTCCTAGGCACCTGATCCCACCTCTGGTGTGTCCAGGGGTCCGTGTTTGCCCAGCTATCTATTTTGTATTGCTTATGGGATTTATGAGATTGATCACTGTTCGTTATCTTCACCTTTCATATACATGTATATTGGGTTGATCAATTTCATAAATGGCAAGGCTTCGCTTTGCCGTGTATGAGATTATATCCGTAGACAGTCGATTACAAACCTGATAAGTAATGATAGACAAATAACGATTGACAATTCTCCAGTCAGAACGTGAACTACTAACGTCCGACAATAGCCATTTAGAAGGTCCGACAGACACGTTTTATACGCCCGTCATTAGACGGGACGTATTATGTTATGGCGCTGTCCGTCCGTCCCGGGTCATGTTTTCCGGACTTTTTTCCGTAAGGGTGCATGTACAACTTCACAATATCTCCCTCAAGAATTGTAAAAATGAGTTTGCATTTGAGCTGGATTGGTCCATTATTGACCTACTTTAAGGCTATAAGTAGGTAAAACAGTTTCCGGATTTTTTTCATTACAGTTACAGATATTGCTCTGAAATTTACACATAAGCTTCCTTTATAGAGAAATACAAGTTCGGTTTGCATTTCAGCTGGATTGGTTCATCCTTCTGTGACCCACATTAGGACTAAAATTAGGTCAAACAGTTTTCCGGGCTTTTTTTCATTATGGATACAGATATTGCACTGAAATTTAGTCAAAGGCTTCCTCTTGGAGGAATACAAGGTCAATTTGCATTTCAAGTGGATTGGTCCATCCTTCATCTACTTTTCATCTAAAAATAGGTCAAACAGTTTTCCGGGCTTTTTTTCATTACAGATACAGATATTGCCCTGATATTTAGTCAAAGACTTCTTCTTACAGGAATACAAGGTCAGTTTGCATTTCAGCTGGATTGGTCCAACCTTGACTACTTTTTGGGGAAAAATAGGTCAAACAGTTTTCCGGACTTTTTTCATTACGGGTAGATATTGCTCTGATATTTAGTCAAAGGCTTCCTCTCAGAGGAAGACAAGTGCAATTAACAGTTCAGCTGGATTGGTGCACTATGACCTACAGTACTTTAGGGGTAGAAGTAGGTCAAACAGTTTTCCAGATTTTTTTTGGTATGGTCACAGGTATTGTTCTGAAATTTAGTTACAACCTCCCTTTTAGTGAAATACATAATCAGTTCACATTTCAACTTAATTGGTGCACCATGACCTACTTTAGGGCTAAAAGTAGATCAAATGGTTTCCTGGACTTTTTATCATCATAGATAGATACTGCACCGACATTTTGTCACAACCTCACTCTCAAAGAAATACATAATCAGTTCGCATGTCAGATGGATTGGTGCACCATGACCCACTTTAAGGCTTTTCTATTCAGAATGTGTGTTGTATCAGTTAAGAGTGTATAATAAGCTTCCAGGTTGAATTTCACTGTCCGACGGGCGTATATTGCAACGTTTGCGTTACTCGTGTTAAATTTGGGGAAACGTTTCATTAAAATCCAAAGAAAACCTTTTTTCTTTAATTTTTCTAACTGACGGATGTGCAAGCAAAGGTATCCAAGACGAAGTCTCTTTGGTGAAGGTTTATATAATCGAAAATTGGAAAGTAATTACATTGTATCTTATTGTAGTATGTTTGCGCTGTCGCTTTTTAAGTTTCTTTGGAAGTAATCAGCGCATGATTGTATTGCATGACAGCAGTAGAAGCAAATTAGAGAAAAGAAATATTGGAGAAAAAGATATGTGAATAAACAGTTATACATGTATACATGGTAAAAAAGGTAACTAATTGCTAAATATGGAATGAAGTAATGAGGTTGTTTTCCTTGTTTTGTTGCCATTAGTAAATGGTATAAAAATAATCTTATCGCATTCATGGATCATCACGTTTAATTCTAAAGAGATATCTGGAAACATTTCGTTGTTGTTAATCTATATACGGCTTGCTGGTGATGTTTTTCTCTTTAGTAGGCATGAAATTTGTCATCGATTATACAGATAGTACCTCGGATTGCCGTCTGGATCAACAAAGAATGACAATTAGCCCAATAAAGAATGCCCTGGTGCCACTTATCTATTTATTTAGCTATTTTGTGCAGACTTGTTTACAGTATATCTTCATTGTAGCTTTAAACTTGGCCATTAACGAGAGATACACCGTGAACATCGAATAAAAAATTAAACATATGGACGAATTTTGAACCCGATGTAAATCCTTCTCCGCTGTGTGATAGCTGTCATGGTCCACCATGTAATTGTCTCCCCTTCTTTCGCGCCTCTGTATAAGTAATACGGACAGATGATTCATACAATGCGAAATGCACAGCTGAAAAAGAGCCACAATTACGCGGTGCGGTGATGACTGGGAGAAAGAAAGACCCTGGTAGAGAAGAAATCTAATGTAGTCACAACATCTTATGTCATTTCATCATTATATCGTCTATAATTACGAAATGAATCAGTGAATACACTTCACCATCACAATAACGTTATAGCAATATTTGATGGCATGCAAAAGCTGCTTTCGACAGCAATTGATTTAATTATGTTATCTCTCGCGGTTTCGCCAAAAGACTCGAGATTCTGGGAGTGTATCTCTCGGATACCGGTAAATTATTTTCTTTAGAGAAATGTACAGACATGGCCTAGATCCACGTTGACTTCTCGCAATCCTTCATGTTTTGATTCTGGAAAACTTAAATGCCGGAACCGGTGACTGTTCACGCTTCGATCGACGTTTAGACTCAAATAGGGCTGGGTTTACTTACCAAACACGTTATTTCCGCAACTTTAACTCGCTGTATGTTCCCTGTCCAGTGTTTGAATGATGTGTTAATATCTATTGGTGGTAGAAAAAAATCAACAAACATCCGTATTCGGATAAACACGCATTTTGGTTCTCAAAAAGCTTAAAGTTTTCGTTTTAATTAAAATGATTATTAGGTGATTTATTGCAATTGGTCGTCGTGCATCAACAATTGAATATTTTTAACTTCTTCATGACTACAATTCCTATTCTTTCAAATTTTGGTATGGAGCATCTTTGAGACAAAGAGGGCATAAATTGTATATTGCAGGACTCCTGCACCCCTGGGGCCTTATTGACCAATTTTCAAAAATCTACAACCTCACATGTGTAAGAAAAGCGAAATGCATAGTGAAGTAGAGCAGGAAGGTCTCTACCAAAATTGTAAATTTTATGATCCCCGGGGTAGAGGTTCTGATTCAGGGCGGGGCCAAAATTGGTATATATAGTGCATACATGTATGTGTAAAACGTTTTAATGATATGTTCTTTAATGCTACTGATACTAAATTAAAATAGTAGTCTTTTGTCAATATTGTAAATTTCATTATAGGGGAGCAAGTGTTTAATGTTTCCAGGGTGCAGCCAAATCTAGAGATCGTTGTCTTTATCATTTGAAAGACTTCTTTAAGTTTGCTGATACAATATAAAAACTAAATGCATATTTAGGAAAAGCAGAAAAGGATGTGCCAAAATTGTGAATTGTGCAACTACATGGCTTTGACTCTAGGACGAATTCAAATTAGTCATATCGTATTAATGTTACAAAATATTATATTATGTAACGTCTTCCATCAGTATAAGCACTTTTTGAGAGCAATTATTTTTTTAAGAACACATCTTGTTTTATACTATTGCTGAATATTAGAATATTCAGAATAGGAAGTTTTTGTAGATTCCAAAGCTCTTGGAACTAATGATACTTTTAACTAATACTCAGATGACCGATTAAGCCCGTGGACATCTTGTCTTAGTAATAAACAGCTTCTGTTTTATCATTCTGAATGAGATTACCGGTTGGGACAAAGTATGGTAGCTTATTAGAAAACTTGAGGAATTTCGAACTGGACGCTAAGACTCATCTTTCGCAACTCGGCAAAGATAATCGTGTTTCTGTGGATTTGTTTTTGAAAACATATTAAGCTAACCTTCCGTTCAAAACAACTGATAAATTCTTGTTTCATTTTTATCTGAACGATGTTGCTGCCTTGACCCAAACTTTAACGATATGACGTTTGACCTTTAGAAAAACTTCATTGAAAATTGAAGCTATTTCAATTTGATATGCATATATAAAACAAAGGAATACCACAAATGCATGAATTGGGGTATACAATATACTTTCCTTCATCAAAATATTGAATACCTCATGCATGAAACATACTTGATTTGAAGAAAATTCCCTGTATTAAACTGAAAAACCACTATTGTTGTCCCGTTTTTACTATTTGTTAATCACCTCCCCTTGGAAATGATATGGTCCTTTGATTGAACAAAACTTTAAGTCCCTTTACCCAAGAGGACTTTGTGCCAAATTTAGTTGAAATTAGTCCACTTGTTCTTGAGAAGATATTGAAAATATGAAGAAAAGTTCACAGGCGGACGTCTGACACTTCGATCAGCCAGTGGGAACTAAAACGCTATCATTATAAAAGTAAACTATAATATAACAATGCTATTTAAATCGTTGTAGTCATTAATAGTCGAAATTGAAGTAAGAAAAAAAATAACACAAAAGTGGTTTCGCCAAACAAACAGTTATGAATAGTACATTGTATTAGTAATATGTGTCATTTGATTGATTGATTTTATACTGTTTGACGTCCCTCTCAAGAATTTTTCACTCATAGGGAGACGTAGCCATTGCCGGTGAAGGGTCGCAAAATTTAGGTTTATATCCTGGGTACTTATAGCCATTGAGCAGAGAGGGGTCGTTATCGTGCCACCCCTGCTGTGACAAGGGACCTCGGTTTTTGCGGTCTCACTCGAATCCGAAGGACCGCCCCCATTTAATTGCCTCTTACGACAAGCAAGGGGTACCGAGGACCTATTCTAACCCGGATCCCCATGGGATTTTGTCATTTCAAATAAGAGGAACATTAATCAAGTCACCTCTGTTGAGGTAAAAGATTGATTTGGGTATTATATGCCAAATACGATATTCAAATAACTTGGATTCTAATAAGTAGAGGCCATAAGGTGCAGCAATTTCCTCCAAAATATTCAGTCTTCATATCAAGAAAATAGTTCACTATTCCATGGTCATGTATGCTAGCTTTAAAACTTCTGCTAAGAATAAGACGTCATAAAAATGACCAAAAATCAAACTTCTGTCATATTTTGTTTAAATTGGGCAATTTGATGCTGTTCCCTAATGATTTATATTTGAGCACATCAAAACAACAAAACCAAAATGTAACGGGAGATAGAAGAACTAAAAAGTAATTACATCATTTAAAGTTTCCTTGTATTGTGTGAATGCGCTCACAGTTAAATTGTCAATTAAGTGTTGCGAAAATTGCACATTTTCAGACGATTGATAAAATACAAGTGCAATGAAATAATTGATGAACTTGTAATTACGTAAACAATGAAGGGAAGTGCTAATCACACTTGTTTCCAAGCATGCAATATTCGTAGCATCAACCATTAGGAATACTGTAGCTTTAGGTATTAAAAATAGGGCGCGACAGCCACCACTATCTATGATTCTAATCAAAAGGGAATGGGGAGTGTATTAGATGTATTTTTCGGTATTTCAAGACATAATATACACAAACTACGAGTGATGAAAATTCAAGAATGTGATGTAAAACCACGAGCGATGGAGAGTGAATAAGACCACCGCCAACGGTGTAACTCGCAGGGACTATGTCGTCAGTCTGTCTATTTTCAATTTGCAGGAGTTATGGCCCTTGGCATAAGATTGGGATCCCGGTTGTGGTTCTATAATTATTTCAACATTGCATGTACTCCTCCTAGGCACCTGATCCCACCTCTGATATGTCCAAGGATCCGTGTTTGCCCAACTGTATTGCTCATAGGAGTTATGAGATTGATCACTGTTCGTTATCTTCGCCTTTCATGTGGTAAATCCAAGAGAAATGAAGAACAGCTGACCTTAGTACTGGGGTATAATGGTTAAGAAAAACATCTTTGCTATCTTGTATCTTTTCATGTTTATAAGCCCGGCTCTAGACGTTCCGTATTACTACTTGACGTGTAGCTTTTCTGTGGTTACTCTAGATCATAGTGCAATTCTTATCCATTTCAAACTCTCTCGAAGGAGTTTTGCCAATTTATTTGAAATTCAATATGCTTTGGATGGTGCATGATGTGTCTGTTTCATTCCTACTACAGTTTTCAAGTGAGAACCTTATTTTACAGAGAGTTTGTATGGTTATTGAAAATGTGATTGTGGCAATCTTAAATTTCTGAGAAAATTACAAATTGTTAAATTCAGTCAGTTTTGAGGAAATAGTTTATTGAGTACATGATTTGTACGTCTAACTCCTCCCAGTTTTCAAGTGAAAACTTTCTTTTTCAGTGTTTGTATGGTTAACCGTATTGAAGATGTGCATATGCCAAGGATTTTAATTTTCTTCAATTTCTGAGAAAATTACAGGTTGTTGAACTTAATCAGTTTTGAGGAAATCTCACTAAGTTAATGCATGGTTTGTTCATTTATCGCCTCTCACCGTTTTTAAGCTAGGGCCTTTGATTTTATTCCATACAATTTTTTTTTATTTGCTTTATTTTTGAAAATAACTGTAAGTTGCTTATCGATTGATTGTTTATTGTTTAATGTCCCCTCTCGAGAATATTTCACTCATATGGAGATGTCACCACTGCCGGTGAAGGGCTGCAAATTTAGGCCTATGCTCGGCGCTTATGGCCATTGAGCAGGGAGGGATCTTTATCGTTCCACACCTGCTGTGACACGGGACCTCGATTTTTGCGGTCTCATCCGAAGGACCGCCCCATTTAGTCGCCTCTTACGACAAGCAAGGAGGTACTGAGGACCTATTCTAACCCGGATCCCCACAGGACCTATAAGTTGTTGAACTTAATTTGGGGTAAATATTTTGCACAGCTCTTGGTTTGTTCATTTACCTCATGTCACAGTTTTTAAGCTATGACATTTCATTCATACTATGCAAAAAAAGTATGTCGCAGCTTGTTGATACTAGCCAAGTAAAGTATTTTGTATATAAAAACTGAACAAATTCGAAATGCCCATTTTCTCAATAGTTAATGCATGCGCAATAAACTAGAATTCTTTCGGTTTTCGGTAATAATCGTGAATTTTCGTTGTCATTCCATGTATGGTCATTTCGAAATTCGACAAACATGTAGACTTGACATTTGTTGACTTGTAACATGCCAGATGCGATGTTGTAAGGTACAAATGTGTAAATGTATACAATAAAGTGTGTTCAAATCAAATCAAAGTGTAAATACTAAGTCTACAAACGGAAAAACTGTATGGATGACTACGTATAACTTAGGAAACAATGATACATTTTTAAAAAGAGAAATGTAAAATAAAAAATAAAAAGATTACACAAATGAAGAGTACAACACTGAGGTATACATTTCTGAGAAACATAACATACACCCCCTGAGTTACAAACATGTACAGCTGAAACTGAGAAATGAACATGGTTGCATGTTTGGTTTAACAAGCTTCCGTGCTTGGATATTTGAACACGATTACCCTCCATACATGTTTGCCCTTTTCTTAACTTTGTATTCTTTATGGGATTTGTGAGATTGATCACAGTTCGTTATCTTCACTTTTTCGGTAAACAAGCATGTACATTGGGCTTTTCAAACCCACGGACAATGGCCTTTTCACCTTGAACAGTCCTGTTTTAATTAAACACAGATTTCCGTTCATGAATGTTTACTTTAATTGAGACAAGCGATTGGTCTTCAGAGGAAGCTTAATGAAGCTTAGGATGTAAACTAAAGACTCTTCTGAAATTGATTTGTGATGACAGTTCTATCGTCTTCCCTCGTGGAAGAGGTCCATTGATCCGTATACATATCGGATTTCAAAGAAAAATAGTGTATGTCTGGATCTAATTTACCAATATTGGTTGTGAGTACCATGACGATATAAGACAAAAGTCAGACAAGGTTTTTTGAACCAGAAATCCGATATTGACGACAAGAAAAACATTGTCAGCAAATTAGCTACATTGTTTAATACTGAATTTGTGTACTCAATTGGGTATTTTTATACAATAGGTGGCTATAGGGTTTCTGGGAAAAAACACTTAACATGCATGGCAGAGACTGGACATTTGTCCATCTTTGAATAAATTCGTACGTGTGAGGAAACACCGGTCAAACTAGGAGAATTATATCTAGTGGAAAATAAGAGTTCTTTTATACATAATCAATGAGATCAAATACTTAATTTTCTCATCCAGGTTAGAATAGGTCCTCAGTACCCCTTGTTTGTCGTAAGAGGCGACTAAACGGGAGCGGTCCTTCGGATGGGACCGTAAAAACCGAGGCCCCGTGTCACAGTAGGTGTGGCACGATGAAGATCCCTCCCTGCTCAAAGATCGTAAATACCGAGCATAGGCCTAAATTTTTCAGTCCTTCAACGGCGATGGTGACGTCTCCACATGATTGAAAAATTCGCGAACGGGACGTTAAACAACTGACCAACTGTATTCATATCTATACTTACACACTTATAGATTAACAAATTTTGCCAATAAACTCCGAAACGCTAGCTCCAGAGCTAAGGCTTGTGCCTTTAATATTGTTTCATATGTGAGGTGAAGTCCATGAGCCATATTAGAATCTTACTTGATTAGTGAATATCGTAAAATTAATTAAAAACATACTTCCGTTTTTGATAAACTACCCTGATAAAGCAAAACTTAGAGTAGAGTGGCGGGACACGTTTTGGCGGATCTAAGCCAGTTTTGTCTCTTTTTTTTAATGACAATGTAAAATAATACGATATGAAGTAAATCCGTTGTTTATCGATGCTTGATTTTTATCTTACTGGAGAAATAAGGTTTGGTAATTGTTGAATAAGCAAAATATGCCTGTTCGTTTCTTCGATCCGTGATTTTACTCTTGAATCAACCTTTTTGGAAATTTCCAGAACGAAGCAACATCATAGACGCTTTGGTCTATAACCAATCGCACATTCTCAGGCCTTTCTGGGAGGCCGAGAAATTACAATACATGTATGATCAGTATAAAATTGTATAGGTCTTCAGTGTTAGTTATTCTTATCATAGTTTTGACCAGGCCCATATTTATAATTTTATGAAGATTAATAATTATATTACTTATATACATCTCATTTAACAAAGGACACCCCCTCCAGAATCCAACGATCTGACACATCGATAAATTTTTAAATACGATATTTTCGATGTTTTTAATTTTTTCCGTGATTTAGGAGTCACTGTAACGACCTTTTGTAATAATTTATTAACAGATACTGATATGGATAAACACAAAAAAGTTTTATTTGGTTGAACATGTTTTGTGATGACACAGATCTTGAAAGTAAGTTAAAAAAGTCGAAAACTTTTCTCTCAATTTTGCCTCACCCTGGAAATTGGAATGGATATTTAGATTAAGAAAGAGTAGCAACTTTCGTGTGGCACAGAACTACCTCGTTTGCAAGTCTAGACGTTATAATTAATTCTCATGATGTATTAATATTAACTTTAACAAATGTTGTTCCTAAATCACGCAGCATACATACAGACTCTTGTGAATGTCGCTCGACGGAGATCAGAATATCGAGGACACACGAATATTTCTTTATGGAATTAAGAAAACGGAGTGAGGCCATCATTCGTAGTGGACCCAATGGGCCATAAGAAACGCTCCCAAAAAGGGTTACTCTGCAATATATCTGAAATATTGCCGACGAGACGAAAAAACCACATACAATAAAGGAATCGATGAAGAAATTGAGAGACTGGGATCTTATTGATAACGTATTAGGTACGACGTATAACATGTGGTTTGATTTGTCATTCGATTTTCTTAATTTTTAAATTTTACAACAAACGTCATTATCTAAAATATTAAAGCATAACAATAACAAATTGTTAAATCCCAGTAGTTATAAATCAGTGTCATGGTTGTTCGGATATTTTGAAGTCTCTAGACACCTTACTACGACATTAACTATCTAATGACGGTCGAACGCTCATTAAGACTCCTAATCCAAGAATGTAAATCGTTCCAATATTGATTTTTAAAGTACGCAAAGGCAGAAAAAAGGAGACATCGTTATCCTCAGAATTTTTCATTTTCATATTTTTTGTGAACCATCTTTTTTCTCAACGATGTACAGTGTACGTGTGGAGTATGTTGTACTTATATAAAATAGCGTCCAGGCTAGCATTCTTCATGTACTGAAACTTAATTTAAACAATATTTTATTATGTATGAAACATAAATGGATTAGACAGCAGGCTTGCAGCCTATATAAGCCTTCTCCAAAACTGAAACTTGATGGTATTCTCAAAATTGAGCTGTGAAATCAAAATAAGTAGGGACTCAAATGACTAAACAACGTGCACGTCAAACAAGACTCAATATATTTGGAGGCGAAGCCCCCAACTCTTCTGAGCTTTATCAAATGCTTTCTTTCGAGGCAATCTTTACATATATTTTGCGCTGAGAACTTTTTCTTTAAAGCTATATATGCGGTAATATTTGGATATTATCATAGGAATAAAAAAACGTGCGTTTTACATCAAGTTATATAAGTTTTACATTTGATGCAAATTATGCAATTTAACTCAATCGGATTAAAAAGTCAATCGGATTAAAATCAGATCTTATGATCCGCTCACTTAGATCAAAATATCATATTAGACATTAAAATAATTGCTTCATGCATACTAGGGAAACAGTCAAAACTATTGCCCTTCCGTAGTGGCGAATTAAGACCCGGGAAACTGTTCTCTACGGCCTCTGACAAGTTTCCCGGGTCTTCGCCACAACCTTGGGACAATTGATTTGACTGTTTCCCGAGTAGGCATGAAATAATTGTATAATATATTGCCCTGGGGAAGTAGCGGTGACCCGAAAAACTGTTGTCAGAGGTTGTAGGCCGAGGACAACAGCTTCCCAGGTCTTCGTCACTACCAAGGGGCAATAGTTTCACTGTTTTCCGAGTAGGCATGAAAATCGGGCAATAGTTTCTCGCGTGACCTGGAAACAGCTCGTCACGTGACCGGGAAATAGTTCGTCACGTGATCGGGTAATAGTAAGTCACGTGATGAACTGTTTTACCCCCTGCATATTTTGTGTACCTTTCTCTGCTGATTAAAGTTGGAAAACAATATACAATTATTTCATACCTACTCGGGAAACAGACAAAACTATTGTCCCGAGGAAATGCCTATGACCCGGAAAAATGTTGTCAGAGGACATAGACCGAGGACAACAGTTTCCCAGGTCTTCGCCACTATCTAGGGCAATAGTTTTGACTGTTTCTCAAGTAGGCATGAAATAATTACTTTATTACCTAATCTGCTAATCGGGAAATAGTTTCTCAAATGACCGGAAAACAGTTCGTCACGTGACCGCAAAATGGTTCGTTACGTGATCGGGTCATAGAAAGTCACGTGATAAACTGTTCATCCCTGCTCATTTTGAGTACCTGATTAAAGTTGAAAAAAAGTTTTAAAATACGTAATAGCAATTTATATAGTAGATTACGTAATGAAGAGGTTGACTGATTGATTTAATATTGTTTAACGTTCCTCTCGAGAATATTTCACTCATATGGAGACGTCACCATTGCCAGTGAAGGACTGCAAAATTTAGGCCTATGCTCGGCGCTTATGGCCTTTGAGCAGGGGGATCTTTATCGTTCCACACCTGCTGTGCACGGGACCTCGGTTTTTGCGGTCTCATCCGAAGGACCGCCCCATTTAGTCGCCTTTTACGACAAGCAAGGGGGGTACTGAGGACCTTTTCTAACCAGTCTCCCCACGGAATAATAATAAAGAGGTATAAAGCTGGATATAGGCATCAAACTCAACAGCGAATGTTTGATCATATGTAACAGGCATCTGGTCATGGCAGGCTTTGATGTAACGAGTAGTTTTATGTGCTTTAAAACCGTACTGGTTTCATATGATATTTCTCTGTCTACAAGTTCCAGGATCGTATGGTACATAAATAGATGTTTTGTTTCATAAAGAAGTTTTCCAACGTTCATTTTGGTATATTCCCTGGGCAATTGTTTCGGTTAGATCTATCGTCGACTGATACAGCTCAACAGCTTGTGACGTATAGTAGTGCTTGATTTCTTCATAACATCAGGTCTTGAAGCAGGTCACTGTGGGAAGACTGACAGATGAACGGATCTCTGTAAAAGATTATCACATACAGCATAATCGATGACTGGTGCCGCCTGACTTTGTCATCTCTTTGATTTTGTAATTGCATCAACGACTGGAAATGATGTCATGAATGTGATACGAGACGTGTCCGCGACTTGACTTTCAATGTGGATACCATTTTCCATATTGATAACGGAAAATTGATGATCTAATATAAATACTCCTCAATAAAGCCATGACGAATGTTACGTAACTAACCGCAACTCTGTTATATGGAAAATATGATCATGTACTCAAAGGAAATTCATTTACCGTGAAGGTAAATTAAACATCTTCCAGATGTGCATTTCAACACTATAATCATGTCAGATAGAAGGAAATCTTAGATTAGGACTCTTGTAAAGCTTGTTATTTTCATAACTCTGAACGTCAACAGTCGATTTTGTACCCCGCTCAACGTGTAATAGCTTTTAAAAGAAATGTCTACGGGGCTTTCGTCGTCAAGGTCGTAGAGACAATGAACATTTCGGAAATAGAGTGAGGTGTGCTAGTTTACGGACTCTTGAATTTTTAAAGTATTCAGCTTGTGGACTGACCTTATTATGCTGATACATTAACTGAAACTGTGATGGTCATGAAACCAAACAGAAATTCTGGGGAAATAAAAGTTCATACCTGACGTTTCTGGCATTTTTTCTAGAATTATATTTATTCATCTCTCTCTCTCTCTCTCTCTCTCTCTCTCTCTCTCTCTCTCTCTCTCTCTATATATATATATATATATATATATATATATATGAAGACTTCTTGTATGATTTCAGAAATAGGTTTAAATTCCATAATGTAGTAATGTTACCATACTTCGTATATCGGCATGGCTAGCTCAGTGGTTAAATCAAGTATTGCAAGTTTCCGGTTGATCTAAAGATTTTTTTTTTCTCTCCTTCTTTGCTATAATAACTTAGTAATTTAATACAAAAGACCTGACTTATACAACCAGGAACTATACTTTTAAGTTGATCACTGACGTTCAGTCAATAACTATTATACAATAACCCTTTCAAAATAGAAAGTTCTTTCTGTTTAAATGTAGTTGAAAGTCTAGCGTTAGAAATGCATGCGAACTAATAATTCTAAAGATATTTATTCCAAAGTATCATGGTTAATGTATAGAATGGCCTTCTAGGATAACTTATGCAAAATAAACTGTTTTTATTCCATATGAACGGAATAGATCGAAACTGAAGTTCATTCAGGAATAATTTAACACTTAAACATCTTCAGTCAGCCTTATTCTATAATGTGTACATGTACATTCCGCGCGGTAAGTTTTGACATATAGTTCATTTACATCCACAACTTTTCTGCAATAAGAGGAAAATAATTCTGTCTATTCGCAGCTTTGTTTTTGCTCAAATTTTCATATACTGCATATTTCATATCAATGAAGAAAAGGACTCAAATCATGAAACAATGTCATTTATTAAATCTAACAAATGACAAAAAACTAACTACAATTACATGACAATTAATTGGCTGGGCTTAAAAAACAAAATATAGCAATACTACAAATTGACTAGTTAAAGTGTAATACATACAACCAAAAACATGCTGACTAGTCACATGACACAAATATGACTAATCACATGGCATGACAAAAGTAGTCCAGCCAATAGATATATGTTAAGAATACTACTAAATATCAAAAAGGTGGTGCATAAAAAAGGCCACAAAGCAACAAACAAGCTTAAGCATGTTAGTTGCTGCGCCAAGTTTTGACATATAGTTCATTTTTCGTGTTTATAAGAATAAGGACATATCAAACAAAAGTCATTTTGCTAGATCATGCTTAAAACACTAAAGGATAGTCATATATGTATAGATCAATAAATTGGCGGGGAAATAGCACATGGTGTGTTAATAAGACTTCACCTGACCAGCACTCCTAAAGATAGTGTGTTAAAATCGTGTCATAAACATCGATCGTATTTTGAAACCATTTTCATATATCCTTCAACAACATTTATGTCTGTGTGTTTCCTCACCTTTTTTGCTATAAGCATTATATACACAATATCACACAATTCTATACAATACAACACATCCCTGTGAAATTCCTAAGTGATCAAGCATTCTATACAACACATCCCTGTGAAATTCCTAAGTGATCAAGCATTCTATACAATACAACACATCCCTGTGAAATTCCTAAGTGATCAAGCATTCTATACAATACAGCACATCCCTGTGAAATTCCTAAGTAATCAAGCATTCTATACAACACATCCCTGTGAAATTCCTAAGTGATCAAGCATTCTATACAACACATCCCTGTGAAATTCCTAAGTGATCAAACATTCTATATTATACAACACAGACCTGTGAAATTCCTAAGTGATCAAGCATTCTATACAATACAACACAGACCTGTGAAATTCCTAAGTGATCAAACATTCTATATTATACAACACATCCCTGTGAAATTCCTAAGTGATCAAGCATTCTATACAATACAACACATCCCTGTGAAATTCCTAAGTGATCAAGCATTCTATACAATACAACACATCCCTTTGAAATTCCTAAGTGATCAAGCATTTAATACAATACAACACATCTCTGTGAAATTCCTAAGTGATCAAACATTCTATACAATACAACACATCCCTGTGAAATTCCTAAGTGATCAAGCATTCTATACAATACAACACATCCCTGTGAAATTCCTAAGTGATCAAGCATTCTATACAATACAACACATCCCTGTGAAATTTCTAAGTGATCAAGCATTCTATACAACACATCCCTGTGAAATTCCTAAGTGATCAAGCATTCTATACAATACAACACATCCCTGTGAAATTCCTAAGAGATGAAGCATTCTATACAACACATCCCTGTGAAATTCCTAAGTGATCAAGCATTCTATACAATACAACACATCCTGTGAAATTCCTAAGTGATCAAGCATTCTATACAATACAACACATCCCTGTGAAATTCCTAAGTGATCAAGCATTCTATACAACACATCCCTGTGAAATTCCTAAGTGATCAAGCATTCTATACAATACAACACAGACCTGTGAAATTTCTTAAGTGATTGAACATTCTATACAATACAACACATCCCTGTGAAATTCCTAAGTGATCAAACATTCTATACAATACAACACATCCCTGTGAAATTCCTAAGTAATCAAGCATTCTATACAATACAACACATCCCTATGAAATGCCTAAGTGATTGAACATTCTATACAATACAACACAGACCTGTAAAAATCTCAAGTGATTGGACATTCTAAACAATGAAAGGTGAAGATAATGAACATTATCAATCTCATAACTCCTATAAAGAATACAAAAATAGGAAAAAGGTTGGGAACATCCTAAGATCAACTCCATCGTCGGAACTCACGGGTTTTCTCTCCGTTAAACTGCATTCAGCATATTTAACAGAGAGAAAACCCGTGGGTTCCGACGATGGATCAACTTGTGACATTTTTAAAGATAGATGTAACTCGGCGGTATCTTAGGAACATGTGAGGTCAGGACATTACAGTTTTATTTTATTACATTTATCTATGCATGTAATGTTTGTGATATATTTACAGCTAAACACTTAAAATCTACACATATTACACTTAAAGATTATCAGTTTATCTACATCTATAATTCAAATGAAACAAAAGTAATGAATTGACTGTTAATACAAAAGTAATGAATGGACTGTTAATACAAAAGTAATGAATGGACTGTTAATACAAAAGTAATGAATTGACTGTTAATACAAAAGTAATGAATGGACTGTTAATACAAAAGTAATGAATGGACTGTTAATACAAAAGTAATGAATGGACTGTTAATACAAAAGTAATGAATTGACTGTTAATACAAAAGTAATGAATGGACTGTTAATACAAAAGTAATGAATGGACTGTTAATTCAAATGAAACATAAGTAATGAATTGACTGTATCATAGGGTTCGAACACATGCATGTTATGTATGCAATTATATTTTATTTTCACCCTGAACACATTGCTAAACCACACAGCTTCCAATGGTACAGTTGGTTCAGAATTTAAACAATATACATTGACTTACTCCTGTCAAGGCCATAGGTAAAAGTAAGTGAATAATTTGGCCCCACATAAGTCACACCGATCTGAATTTGTTTTGTGAGTAGTCTCGCTGTTTTGTGACTAGTCTCGCTGTTTTGTGAGTAGTCTCGCTATCGTATCATCATTAGTAAGAAGAGGAACCCGGATTTTTCAAATGGAGAAATTCAGGTTTTACTGGGGAAAAGTAAAAAAAAAAAAAAAAAAAAAAAAGTAAATATATCATCTGTAGTCAAGTTTTCCAACGTTGTGAAAGTCTGTACTTACTCATGATATTATCTAAGTAATCTAACGGGTTGTCAATGTCTCTAAATATCCTTTCATAGATATTTTGCAAGTTCTCCGCATCAATACCATGGCTAGGGCCATGTTTACACACTTAGTATAATCTTAGAACAAGGTTTATGCTGTCCTAAAGTTGGAACGAACTTATGGCGAGACCTTAGATTTAAGTTTCGAGAAAATGACATAGAACTAAGATGTGTTTACGACACTCAAGGGACACATCTAAATACTGATACAGCTTTGTGAACACACATGTAGGTGTCAAGGAGGAGTAAGCATCTCCTGTTGACCGGTCACACCCACCGTGAGCCCTAGGCCTAATAATATAAGAATTACCAAGGAATTTCTAAAGGGATTTTAAAACACTCCAAACAGTATTAACAACGGCATGACCGAACATTCTGAAAAGTATAAGATAGATCATTAAAACTCTGAAAAGTATAAGATAGATCATTAAAACTCTGAAAAGTATAAGATAGATCATTAAAACTCTGAAAAGTATAAGATAGATCATTAAAATTCTAAAGTGATAAAACACTGTATAAACAAGTAGCAGTAAAATGGTAAAGTGATCGAACATTCATATAAGCGCTTATGATGGACAATAAAATGGTAAAGTGATCGAACATTGATATAAACGCTTATGGTGGACAATAAAATGGTAAAGTGATCGAACATTCATATAAGCGCTTATGATGGACAATAAAATGGTAAAGTGATCGAACATTCATATAAACGCTTATGGTGGACAATAAAATGATCTAACATCCGTAACGCTTATTGTGGACCTACTGCCATGTTGTAAATTTTAAACATATGTAATACAACATGACACTTCCGACAAATACACCAGCGGAACAATAAGAACTTTGGAATAATCAATTGCAGAGGGATGGAATATATAACTTTACAGGTTTTAAGTATAAACATTTACACCACGCTTTATTCAATGTTTTGTTTGTTTGGTTTTTTTTTCTTTGGGGGGGGGGGGTGTTCTTGCTTTGCTTTACGTCCAATTCAAGAATTTTTCACTGACAAGTGCCACAAATTTTGACCTATGCATGGTGCACAAGGCCGTAGCAGTACGGTTTCTTTATCGTGCGAACACCTTCCGTAACACAGGACCTCCGTTTTTAAGGTCACAACTGAACGACCCAGACTTTCATCTCCTATGCCGGGTGTTTGGCGAAGAAGCAATTACTACCTATGTTGAACATTGCAATATGGAATCGTTGAGTAGTTGTTAAAATCCCATATTTTTGCAAGTCACTATAAGTCATTACGATGGCTATTTTTAGTACAAAAATAGCCAAGTTTTGAAAGAAATTGAGGTTTCGTAGTGAACTGTAGAGAAGTATATCTACAAAAGATCTGAAATCAGATAAAGGCTGTATTCAAATAATACATATTAGACATTTCAAAAATGTTTGAAAACTTAAACAAAAGCTATACATTTCAAAAGCAAAAGATTTAATTCTATTTTTAAAAAACAAACTTTACGCTGTTTAAAGCACAAATGAAAACAACTTATTCACGTCAGCGTACATAGGAAGAGGACTGTGAGAATCCTCAGACCTCTACTTTAAGAAATAATTGATTTAATTTGCTGAATTCAGCCATATTGGTCTCTCTCACATAGTGAAATAGGACTAGATTTGTAATCATGGAGGAGAGCTTTGACAACTAATGAATGACCTATTAGGATGAATAAAGCAGGTAGGACATTGGTGTACATCTCTCTCTCTCTCTCTCTCTCTCTCTCTCTCTCTCTCTCTCAGATGATAACTATTTGCTATTTGACAGCTAGTTCTCTCCGCGCCATGAGGCGCATATCGCCATTTAGTTAACTTTAGGAAATTAATGCAATCACACTATTAATTAGGGAATTTTCATGTCGAAGTAAAACTCCTTTGCTATAGATATAAGTATCTCATTATTTTTTAAAACATTGCATTAGAATGCTTCTAACAAAGAGAAAAGATAGTTTATTACCCGAACTCTGGTGGTTACCATGGTTTGCAATCGATGATTTTTAAGGATACCAATTGGTAATGTTGATTCAGTTCTTAGAACACCTTGTTATTATGGCCATAAACTCAAGATAATTCACCTTAAAGTTCACCAATTCCAATTTCTTTTTTAAAATTCTGCCGAGAATTATAACCTGATCGGTATCCTAAACTGCAGGTCGTCAGCTAAGTGAGAGTAAGAACATCCCGTTTTCCGCTCTTAGTATAAAACACGTATACCTATTTCAACATTAATCATAGTTTTAAAAATGTTTAATTTTTATCAAATCATCCTTTGCAACAACTACAACAACTAATAATGATAGAATATTCACGAAAGATAAACTGTTGGAAATGCACCTATTTTTATTTGGGGTGTGGGGGTGTGGGTGGGTGATGAACACAGGTTTTGTGATTTTACACTCCACGGACGTCTCAATGTAGTCCACGGACGTCTCACTGTAGATTGTCGCAAACAAGACTACATGTTGGGAAGTCACATCACCACTTTAATGATACAAGTTCTTCTCGGAGATAAAATTCCACTTTTTTTATGTCTCGTATGTAGATTGGGAACATACTTTTATTCTGTCTCTTATATCTCCGAACATTTTGGTTCGCAGAATATCCGAAACCACTCGAAAGGTAGATGAAACTTTCAAGAGTAACTAGGCATACCCTGTACATGTTTGGATCTGATGTCTTTTGGGAGTAATGATGTAAGGTTAAACAGGATAAAGAAAAAGGTGGGTCGGGTATATTGAAATTGTAATTTTTCACAAATATTTCACTTTTACTGAAGCTTCTGTACTTGGTGCTCACAACTGGTATTTCTCATAAGTATATTCTTTCATCAAAACAGACGAATTGTGTGTACTGTCGACCTCTGAAAATATGTTGGTGTATCTAGAAAGTGCGTGTGATAGTTTAGATCTTTTGATGCCTGCTCTAGAGTCGACATGTTTGCCTTATGCTTACCTTTACTATGAAATACGATTGTAAACTGTAAATTACTCTAGTTAACCATTGTGTATCAAAGTGTTTACTAGAGCAAATCAAAGTACCAATGTTTTGATATAGTAACTATTGTCTTTAATGTTTATTTTGTTGGCATATTTACAAAGGCAAATTATTAAGAATAGCACTAAACTTCTCAAAAAATATCAAAGATTTTTTTTCACACTAAATCAAAGTATAATTATTTGCTTTTTTACTATCAGTAACCAGGCCTATAGCATAAAAGTTTTAATTATATTCAATCAAACTATATACTGTAATAAACTATAGTTCAATTTAGCAAACATTTAGTTCACTCTGATTGTAATTTTTAGTTAGGGTAGGCCCTAAATCCATCGCCTTCAAGAGTTGAGCAGTTACTTTGCTTACAGTCGTCTATCACAAATACAGTAGATCGGCTATACGAAGATCAGCAGAATAGGGACTCTTCGGTATATTTTATCAAAATTCACAACAACAAAAAAAAAAAAACTGGGTCCATGACACGATAATTTCGCATTATTTTCTGAAGTTTCCGGTTTGAAATCCATGGTTACAAAGTTTCTCCATCAAAAGCTCTTGTAAGTATTAAAATTAAAAGCATAATAAAGTTGAATGCAAGTTTTTGCTATGCATTTTCTTAGGCGTTTTCCTTAAAGCTTTAAGTACGCTGCAACTTATGAGTTTGAAAGCACGTGAATGCTAAATTAATCTAAGAAGAGGAAGTTAATTACTGTTGCCCTAAATTGGGTATTGATCAGATGATTATTTTGAGCTCGATTGTATGCTGTATAAACGTGACATTTTAAACGTATACACTAGTTAAACCTTGAAAACATTCAACGCGTAAAAGGACTCTTGTTTATTCCATTCCCCTTATCAAAATCAGAAGTGGAAAGTACGTTGTAACGCATTTTATCACGAATCGGGGGAAAATGGAGCAAAGAAAGCGATGCCCATTTCAATTATATTTATTCCCTAACAATAAAGTGGGGGTGGGGATAACCATATATGCATGTATAATTATTGCCCCGCCTTATGGTTTGTACGTGCACGTGGGGTGATCTTTCGTAGTCATCAATGCATATATTTCATAGCCATTAAGTATATGTATATTACCATCGACGGTTTACTCATCACGCTTATTGACTCGTCTCTAGCGCACTGCCTTGGAAATAAGCCTAATCCCTAATCTCGTCCATAGCTGTCAACATAATACTGGATTTTGTTGCATTGATCATCCGACCGATGATGTACGGGAGAGTTTCGGCTTTGTTCTTCTTTTTTTAATGACTTTAAGCTCAACCAAGAGAAGCAACGATGGCCTCTTAGTGAATTACAAAAATGTTTTAAAACCACCCAAGTCTTTTTTTTATGTGCTAAACGTTGTGTAAATAGTATTCATACTAAATCAAGACGTATCTGTTTATTGAATTATGATATATACAGACAAAATATGAATACACCGTATCACTCATGTGGAAAACATGAAGATGTGCGACAGACGTGAAAAGTATTCGAAAACAAGAAAAAAAAATATCTTTTCGACTTATTGTCAAACTAGATTTATTGTCCTAAATAATTGAACCCACTTTTTGCTTTGGGGTAGTGAAACATAGTCATGATTTTGAAATAATTTATTCATGAATTATAAGAAAATAATTTATGTGTGTGGTATATATATGTAGGACTCCAAAGTGCGACGGTCACGCCAAAGTGCGATGGTCTGCGCCAAACCCCGATGGTGTGGCACGCCAAAGTGCGATGGTCTGACACGCCAAAGTGCGATGGTGTCAGACGAATGCGCCATAGTGCGGTGGTGTCGACACGACGAAATCCGATGGTACATACTAATGCGCCAAAGTGCGATGGAGTGACACGCCGAAGTCCGTTGGTTTGTAAACGACTGTGTTTTGGTACAGAATGTACCAACCGTGTGTTATTTCACCAAAATATCAGTTCAAAGTTCATGCACAAACATAAGAATAAGAACTTATTGAATAAGAACTTATTTCAATACTATTTAGTTGTCGTATTATTAAAAACAAAACTTTCCAACGCGAAATCGTTTAGAATGTTTCACATTATAGCATACCCCCCAAAAATATTACATTTATATCACAAGTAATAAATGATCATGAATTAAAGAATGTTTGGGCAAAGTAGATAGTTCGACAACAAATGTACTTTGCCATTCTCACAATCCTCAACAGTGTAAACTTTGCCGTTGCTGTCAATCACCCGTGCCTTCCTCCAATATAACCCGAAGAAGTTAGTGTCAGCACTGCAGCAGAAAGAACCGTCGTTGGGGCAAACTGACGTTGCATTTCATCGGGTTCATTTTGAAAGACGTTAAGAATGACGTCACAAACTTTGCTGAACCCCACACCATCGGATTTTGGCGTGACCATCGCACTTTGGCGTGACCATCGCACGTTGGAGTCTTGCATATACATGTATGTTGGAGAACTTGAAAGTTGTAGAATATGTTTCTGATCCTCTTCATTTTATCAATAAAATGTATTCAAACCACATCAAACTTTGATGCGAAAAGTAAAGGTCATTTGAATATGAAATTCCGAAATTCTTAATGTATATGACACTTAAGTGGGTCGCAAAACAGCAGACCTACGTCATAGGCAGGTCTAGCTCCATGTTTAAGCATCTAAAAAGTATTTCTTAGACTGTAGCACAAAGCATGCAAAGTGAAATCGTAACAAAGTCAAACCTTAAATTATTCAAACATTTAACATTGCTTAAAATTAGTTTTCGACAAGACGTTGTTACCTGGTAATGCGACATTATACTACACACTGTGTGTAAAAACAAAATACCATGGAATACCAGTACAACTTAGGCAGGGTACAAATACAGTATCATATACTATACAAATGGTTTATTGTACAGTGCCAATCAAAACGTATGTACATGTAAAATTGAAATCGCAAATGATAGAATACAGATACTATCTCTGTGTGATACAAATCTATCTATGTAAATTTTTGTTACAGAATACCACATATATGAGACTAATCTTGCAGAATTCAGATCTGGTTCTTGGCATGTACAGCAGACTATTTCAAGGTCAGTTGTTTAATGCAAATATCGATTTTTAACACATTCTATTCTTGACATGTTATTTGATCTTCTTACAGAGCGTCCCTCTGCTAGTACGCGTGCTCTATGTTGTATATAGCCCTATAGTGTGATTATCTTCTTTTCAAAAGCATCTTATTTGGCATTTCATATAAAATGGAGGAGAGAGAGAGGTACAAAAAACTTTTTAGATAGTCTTATACTTTACATATTATAAATAGTTTGTAGCCATTTAAATTTTCATGTAGGTCTATTGTAAATTTTGATACGCACCATAACGCAAGCTAAGAATAGAGACTGAGGGTTACTTTGCAAGAAAATGGTGTATGCTGACTTTTTCTTCATAAAAAATACAGGCCTTTTCGTCTCAGTTACTTGACTGTAGCAAGGTTCAATTGATACTTTTTGTGGCTGAAAGAATGTTTAATATCTTATTTGTACATGTACTATAATATTTACTCTGAATATCTAATTACAAAGATATTAATTTCAACTGCCCCTCGGGAACGACAACAAAAAGAGAAAGCGATCGATAACGTCATATCGACCTGCCCGACGAAGCAAATTTTATTAAGGTCTGACGCCTTGCATTAATTATGTATTAATTGCATGTGTTAATCCTCGTATGCTAATTTAAAAGTACCTAAACAGCGTCAATATTTTCATACTCTGTTTCCCCGAAGTTCTGCGTAGCTGGAGGAAACACTCTTTGTATGTGCTTTTCATTTAGTGTTTTTTCTGGTTTCATTAGGTGTATATCTGAGAATAACAATCATTTGAACAAAAGTAGAACTTTTCCATATATCTATAAAGGTTAATTAGACTAAATAGTTATCTACATAACATTAAACAATTATTTAACAGGAGTACCGCCAACGGTACATAATACGCCCGTAAAAAGCTAATATAGGGTGTTTTTCTTACACCATGATTTGTAGAACTTGCCTTCAAGTAGTATCAGCAATCATCAAAATGTGACATACTTTCTTGGCATCGTAAAAACATGACAAATCATGTACTCTCTATGTAATATTTTCATTTGGCATAAGATGTATGTGTACGAAGTTTAATAGTCCTTGCCCCCAACGAATCGGTCTGCAGCTACTACGACCTTGACCTTTGACCTTAAGAAACTATAGGCATCCTCCACTTGGCATAAAGTGTATGTGTACAAAATTTGACGGTCCAAGCCCCGACAGTTCGGTTTGTATACTGTCTACAAGGGTTTCCTACTAGGTTTTCCTACTAAGTGATACTATGACCTTGACGTTTGACCTCTGATCTTGAAAAATAATGGTCATCTTCCTCTCATCATGGTAATCAAATGTATTAAGTTGTAGAATCTCGGATCTTACGGTTCGGTCTGTATCCTGCCCACAAAGTCCGGACAGACAGACGGACGGACGACGCCATACCATGATACGTCCCGTCTTCGACGGGCGTATAAAAAAGATTCACTTTGCCTTGAAATTTTTTGCCTCGCTATATAAATCTATCCAAACTAGACTAGGTTTAATCCATTGCAAAACTTATCGAAGGGGCGTATTTCGACAAAGCCATTACTGTTCATAGTTCTATTTCAAATCAGTCGAATGTATTGGGTGGATACTTTTGTGTTGTTCCCGTGGCTCTTCATATTATCTCTGCAAGCAAAATTGTACGCCGACAATAACAATTTTCACATTTCAATTAAACAAATACTCCAGGATTTGTCCCGCCCAACCACCTCTCTCTCATGTTTTAATTCAATTCCTTCTCCCACTCGTTACTTCCTATTGCAATAGTAACACTTTAATTCGTCAACATACGCAATAATTCATTGTCTCAAAATAGCTAAATAGTAGTTTTCAAGAACACAAATATGCTCTATTTCTGAATGTTTTTTGTGACAGAAACCAATTTTTGTATAATCAGCGTGGGCATCTATTTTTCCCATTCAGCTGTCGATTATAATAATCACTTTCTCAAGTCAGAGGGGTTAACGTAAACTCATAGTCTCTCGGCCTTTTTCGCGGCATAGTATCAAAGCTCATGAGGCAAAACTCACCGTTCGATTGGAACACTGAACGACTAATGCTGACTTTTATCGATGTCTCTAATTTCTCGCTAAATACTTGTTAGCAAATTATTCCACTGGCATCTATACAGGAGAGTGCATGCACAGGTACACGTTATGAAATTTCATAAAGGACAGCTTACTAATTTGATGAAATCTGACTTTGGTGAGAATATTTAATTCAAATAGTGCTTCATTGGATTCGTGTTTTCTTTTCGCATGAGGTAATATTTCTTTTTGAACATGTTGTTATGGAAATCGTTATTCAAGCTCTTAGACTGAGGAATTTTACTTCCCGATTCCAGACGAGGAATACTAGAATCTGAATATTTTATTTTCTTGTGTGCGGAAACATAGAAGAAATTTGTAAGTTGATAGGGTTGTGAGACGAGTAGCTCTGCTTCTTTAAAACTCCTGTCCAAATGTGAAATAATAAGTTGACTATCCATGAAATTTGTATTTGCATTCATTATACCCCATCAAACCAAGTATAGGGATATATTGGAATCAGCCCGTCCGTCTGTCTGAGGACAAGAATCTGTTCGGACGTGTTCTGAGAGACTAGCATATGAATTTATCTGAAAAACTGTACAATCTTTCACCATATGAAGATTTGCATCTGATATTTTCATATTGACTGGTTTTCTATAATTTACAGGTGTTTTTTTTAACTTTACAGACTTGGTCATTTTGATTTAGATTTTGTAACGACATGATCTCTCAGAGACTACAGCATTAGTTTAGGAGAGGGTATAATGCAATAATCGTGTCCAATTGTCTGTCTGTCTGTGATTTTGTTAGGACATTTTCTAAGAGACTAGCGCACAAATGTTTTTAAATTGTACACTCTTTACTACACCATGGTTGTTGATAAATTTTGAGGTCAAAGGAATTTATTCTATCCTGTAACTTTTATTCAAGTGAAACATAAAAAATGATAAAGTTCACGTCATTTTGGTCTTCAGCTATAAAACATTTCAAATATGTCTCAATATGGATGGATGAGATCCATAAGAGGTATTAGTCCCGTTAGGACAGGAGGTCTAGTTATTTTGGATGAGAAGAACGTCTGAGGTTTAGATAATTATCATTGCTGAGATTGTGAATTCTGCGTATATATATATATATGTGTGTGTGTGTGTGTGTGTGTGTGTGTGTACTCGTATATATTGTATATATAGGCAACAGCTACACCGGAGTTTGTCAATGTCTGTGTCTTAGCTAAACAGGAAATAGAAAATATTCACGTAAAATAAAGCAAAGTTTGATGCACAGCTTCTAAGGAATTTAAGATAATCAGTAGTCATCTGATAAGACATGCAAACCGTTTTATAATTACATCGCATCGAAAGATGATCATTTTTTATATACTGCATGTTGTTTGTAAACTTCTGGACGAGACAATGACCTGTTGATATTTTTTTTTTTAGAATAAGATTTTCTTAGAAGCTTGTTCTTAGAAATTGTGAGAGCTATTGTATTATTCAGCTACCGGCAAACTATGTCCGGCCCTGCGCCTCGATGTTTTATTAATACATATACTCTGTGCATCACTCAACAACCCTCCGTTACTGAATTATTTCACATCTTTATAAGGTAACCAAGTCGCTAGACTTAGTGTATTCGAAAGTGAAATTAGGTCGCCTCTATTGTTTTATTAATGAGCTCGAGGATCCGTTGATGAGACCATTCATTTGGATCATCTACAACAGAGGCAGATAAGCTTCTTGATTACTTGATCAATGGCTGATTTGAAAGCATTGATCGGTTCGACATTTTTGCCGTGCAGGGAAGCGTTTTGGTCCGTCCTACTTTTCACTTGATTACTTATTTAATGCAATATTTGACAGGTTAATCCTAGTTATTACAGATGGATGATGACTTATCGTTTTCTTGTAATTCATTTTAACAAAACACCTTGCCATATACAATAACACACCAGCAGGCGTCTACAAAATCATAGAGACTGTTCTTGTGTAATTGTCGGAATAGTTTACTTAGAAACTCAGCTGTGGTCGAAATATTTACGAAAATGTAAAAATAGTCGGAGATGCATCCAATGATTTTGCTTCTTGAAACTGTTCAAAATTGTTAAACGGGGTTGACTTTCCCTCTTAAATAAACTTAATAAATTCAAATTTAAATACATTTAAAGAGTTCATTACTATTTCGGTGCTTTATATAAAAATATTTCAAATGTAATGTGTATCTTGTATGGTCCTCTTACATTTACGTTCAGTAACTATCCCATTTCCATTCCCAATAACCATGTAGCGTGTGAAAGCGTGGAGAGAATTCCATCGTCATCGAAAGCAAGTTTTATAACTCACGTAGATGATCGAGCGGACCAGCGCATTGGTCGATTTGAAATTTGGTTCCTCGGGTCGCGATTTCAACCCCAGGTAGGGCGGAAATGGGTATCCAAATAACGGGAATTCTTCTGTGCTCCCCTCTATTCTAACTTCAGGGTTTTTTTCTTCGTAAAGTGTAATAGTTCTTGCTACAAGCAAAAAATATTTCATGGTAATATTTAAAATGAATTTCAGTTTTGAAAAAAGACCTCCCGACTTTAGCTGTGACATGCGACCCCCGATGATTTGATAAAACATCAGTTTGAATTATGCAATTTACAATGCCCCAGGATGTTAATTAATGCCTTATTAACTTAGAGGTTTGGCATTTTATTTTACTGAAAAAATTCGTCAAGAGCGATGCCGTCTTTTGAAATGGGTTTATCTGGGGTTTTTTGTTTGTTTTTGGTTTTGTTTTGTTTTGTTTGTTTGTTTTTTGGGGTGTTTTTTTTCTGTTAAAGGGGAATGGACACAATTTCAACTGAAAATTTTATTTCTCCATTTTTGTTGTTTTCAATGCTTAACTAATGTATTTCTAATGGCCAACAAAATTTGAATATCAGTCGTTGGGTTACAAGTGAAATACAGCACTCACAATTCTATGTTATGTAAACAAGGTTCGTGCCATGTTTTTGTTTACATCTAGATTACTTAATAGAAAATAGCCATGTTTTAAACAAAATGAGATGTGACAAACACTAGAAACTATCTAATTGTGTTAAGAATCAACTTGTAAACTGGAAAAAAATTCTGCTTTAAGTGAAACTTTTACTAGTATATCTAACCTATGTAAACAAAAACATGGAACGAGCCTTGTTTACATAACAAAGAATTGTGAGCTCTGTATCTCTCATGTACCTCTCAATTAACATTCAAATTTTTGCCGACCATTAGAAATACCTAAGCATTCTAAACATTACAAATGGGAAAATATAATTTTAAAATTTTCAGCTCAAATCGTGCCCATGGCCCTTTAAATCTCTATTGATATTCATCGAATGACCGGTTTTTAAAGTCTTTGTTTATATCGAGCACAAGGTTGTCCAGATTTGTAAATTCTATCATAAGTCGTTTTTCTAATTAAAAAAATATATTCAAAGAGCAAGACTGGACAATCTTGTGCTGGTGATGAAATTCATAAAAATAAATACAATACAAATCTGCAAAAATATACGGGGTTTTTTCTACCTCATTTACCTGTATTGGCCTCGGGTAGTAATTCTGTTGCTTTCAGGCTAAGGGTGACCATTTAAATCTTAATTTTCTACCATTATATTCCAACAGCTCGCGACGGTAAGCGAGAAAGTTTCCCAGTTTACTTTCGGAAGATCGGTGGTCTCTTCCCAGGTACATTGTATCTGGGTTCTCTCTTCCACCAATAAAAACTGGACGCCACCAGATAACTGAAAAATTGTTGAGTGTGGCGGAAAACATCAATCAATCAATCCAACATCCCAGGGGAAAGGGGCTGTACACGTACTGGAGATACATCAGTGTTTAATATTTACCATAAAAAGTATAAAAGATAAATAAATGTTTATTTGAAAAGAGGGATGGTAAAGGGGGATCAGAAGCTACAGCTAAAGTTGGGAGGTCCTTTATGAGGGTATGAACTGCGCCACTTTACGCCGGGATATGTGCTGAAGCACTTTCATGGAAAATTTGCCGGCGTGAAGCGTTGCAGTTCATATCCTCGGGTATTTTAAAAAATGAATTTTATTTATGATATTTACTTTTTTTACTTTCATTTCTGTGATAATTCACATCCGTTAAAACACATTGTTTCTGAAACACGCTTATAAATAAATGACTATCGGAACAATTTGTATGTAAAGATACCAAAGGCAAAAACATTGGAAATGTAAACTAATATATATAGAGAGGTGAAGGTAACGAACAGTGATCAATCTCATAACTCCTATAAGCAATACAAAATAGATAGTTGGGCAAACACAGACCCCTGGACACACCAGAGGTGGGATCAAGTGCCTAGGAGGAGTAAGCATCCTCTGTCGAACGGTCACACCCGCCGTGAGCCCTATATCCTGATCAGGTAAACGGAGTTCCCCGTAGTTAAAATCAGTGTGCCAAGCACGGCCTAACAATCGGTATGAAACATGTCAGACAGCATTTGACCCAATGATAGGTTGTATTGATGAACTAGATCGTTATAACGACCATAGAATTTGCAAATTGCTGACTTCATTCGAGACTGTTGAAACCCCTGTACCATAAACTTGTTTGTCAGTAGCTTGCCTCGATTTAAAAACTGACCATACGCAGAACAAGCTCTTGCGTATCGAATCAGTTGAGAGATCTAAACACCATATGCAGGTGATAATGGAATATTGCTACATAAATATGGTCAGTTGACAATGGAGAAGCTGAAATCACCCCGTTTGTCATATAGTTCATATGAATATAGAAACAGGTCAACTAACAAAGGAGCACAATTCGTGCCCAATGGACCAAGATTAAAACCCGGCGAATATTGAGCTGCCTTCATATATAATATGGACCATTATTATTAAATCAAACATGTCACACCTGGATTCAGAGCCACGTGGTATTGTTAATCCTGAACGACATTCTCAATGAGGTATAAAACAGTGGGTAAAATTTGCACAGAATTATATAAGAAGGGGCAATATATTTCAACTTTTGATTATCATACAGAATTTACAGTCGCTTTTTTTCTAGGAATTTTATATTGTATCTATTGCAATCTAATTACGCCCCCCCCCCCCCTCCCCACATATACATGTATATGAACCCATGCATCCAATATCGTTATATAAAGTGTCCTTCATCTTAAGTTTATTACTGATCGCAATTTATTGCAAAATATGATCTTTATAAATTGCAGCATCTCCTGTGAGGAGTGGCAGATTACTGTGTATATAGAAAATCATACAGTGATAGGTTATTCCGGCTGCGTTTATACTCATAAATTTCTCCTATGCAAGCAATCATCATCATTTCAGGCATTTTCGGTAGTTATTTATTTTCTTCCCAATATAAATCGAAAGAGATGAACCTTCTCAGCAAAACACCGGTGATGCAGATAAGTGAACACGACAATACATCAAAAACACATTCATCAGCTAATTAGTGTCTATTTCATCCCTGAAATTCTTTCACAAAACAACATGCATGTAATAATGATCTTTCCGGACTTGAGATAATTCATCCCTGGGGTCGATGGTCGGATTTGGTATGGAGTGACTTATTGCCATAATAGGTTTTTCTGTGTATACATGATTCAGTATGCATGCTGCGGTACGGTGTGGTCATGGAATTCGTGATAACAAGTGAATGTACAGTACATGGCCAGTGTCCATTGTAGGTGGAGCCATTTTCAGGATTAAGGGTGTGTAGTGTACTTAGATAAGGAATGGACTTCATTTTGTCGCGAGCCTCCCATTATCAGAAAATCGCATTTATGTAAAATGAAAAAATAAATAGATGTTGATACAGACATGTAATTCTCAATTTGAATATCGTATCGTTTGAGTGAAAACATTAACAAACTAACTTTAGTTAAAAAGGTAAAAAGGAACTGGTTCACGATTTTTGAGAAAAATGTTTCTCATTTTTTATGTTAAACATTAAAAATATCATTCATCTAATGTTGACAGCCAAAATTTTGACTTTCTGAATGCAAGAATAAAAGCAATATTTTAACCTTAAATCTGTGTGATGTAAACAGAGACTCGAGTCTTTTAATGTATACAAACAAACCGGTGAAACAATAATTTTGTAATATAAAGCATCTTAATTCTGCAGAGTCACAAATTTTAACTTTTAGATGACATATTTTACCAAAAGAATGGTTGAAATGTGAAAGATATGATAAACTTCGATCAATATCCATTTCTTTTGAAAATTTCGTAAACAATAACGTACCACAATCTTTGTTTACAAAACAAATAATAAACTTCCTAAACTGAGCTTCTGTGATAATGTATAACCTTAATTTTTATGTGAAATCTTTTAAACATATTAGACAGTAGATTTTGATCATTAACAGTGAAAAACAAAATTTTGGGGGAAATCGTGAATCAGTCCCTTTAAAGAACCCTTGCACAATGCTGCACACTGAAGACTTCGTGTATGTATACTACGGTATATATATAACATATAGATCCGTGTTTGTCTTATTCTTGTATTCTTTATAGGAATTATGAGATCGATCACTGCTCGTTATCTTCACTATCTCACACTAGACTTATACATTGTAGGTATTGTAGAGTTATGCTCTGTAGGGATACATTTCTTATAAGCTGACCAAGAGATCCTTGTGCTTTACTGACAAAAAAATCACCAAATTTGAAAGGCATTAGAATTGGGATGTTTATTTTTAAGTTGTGGTAATTTTTGGTAGAAAAAAATCCAGAGGGACACTAATGTGAGAATGAATTCTTACAGAAGATATATATATATATATATATATATATATATATATATATATATATATATATATAATATTGTACTATGGATAGCTTCTTTATACATATAAAACTTTAAACCATGTATTATTCTAAGAGCCGAAAAGGTCTTCTTAATTTATTTGTATAGACAGGCACTTTTTACAGGAAATTTTAAATTCTGTGCACAGATGGCCACAAGTCCTCTATGCACGTGTGTTCTTACAACCCAGAATAGGTCACCTCTTGATATTTTTCCAGCGTCTATGTTTACGCTGGACCTTGATAAAAGCGAAATTCTTTTGTTTGAATTTTTACTTAATATGGTTTATCATCTTTAATCTTTTGTGATGTAATACCAAAAAACAAAAACAAAAAACCCACACAGCTGTGCGTTCCCGTGTATTCTCCTGGTCATCATTGATCTATGAATTGCCGCGATACAATCAGTCCTGGCAGAATAACGGATCAAATGAAAAAGCTAGACAATTGTGATCTGTACAGAAGGCAGTTTTACCTCATGATGTCAACAGAGAGGTCCGAAACCCTGATCAAATGAGAGGTTTTGATTCGGACGAATCATGCCATCTATCTCTTTTGTCGAAGGCATATACAGTGTATAATGATATATTTTTAAAGTCAATTGCTCTATGAAAAAGTGAAGAAAAAAATATTTACAGTATGTATGTAGTGTAAAATTTTATTCAATGTTGGCATACATGACTGACTTTACTTGAAGCACACAGCAGAACTCATCTTAAGGACATTGCATGCAGTCAGTTTTTATGGGATTTATGAGTTACTAAATCACATGTTCGCGGAAATGAAAACAAAACCTTCATAAAACAATGCTAGGGGTATAAAGATCTTGGCCCACTAATTGTTCAGAAATCGATACCTATCGACTGGGTTAATTTCTGCTGGCTTCCTAAGCAAATTGATCTTACTGTACCTTCTGTGAAAACATGAAAAGTGTTAATTTCAAACGCCCTTATAGGTAACATGCACTCAAATAATTATTGGTGAAATGTGAGTCAAAGTATACAGTTGACAGCTGCAATATATATTGCAGGTTTTCCCCCAGCATATATCATTACCACAGCATGATTGTTTTGTGAAATTTTCTGTTTGATTTCTGGGGAAAATATTAACAGTCGTTATAGTAATTCATATCCATGTGATTTCCAAGCGCTTCCAAATGACATTGTCGATTAGGAATAGCTGAAAGGGCTTGGGCAAAAACAGAGAGACGAGCAAGGTGATATGATATACAATCCACGAGATCCCTCTATCAACTTGTGTTCAGAGAAATGCCTGTTTATGTGCCCTACTCTTAATTTGGTATTCTTTATAGGACTTATGAGATTGATCACTGTTCGCTATCATCACCTTTATAGGACTTATGAGATTGATCACTGTTCGTTATCATCACCTTTATAGGAGTTATGAGGCTGATCACTGTTCGTTATCTTCACCTTTATAGGACTTATGAGATTGATCACTGTTCGTTATCTTCACCTTTATAGGAGTTATGAGACTGATCACTGTTCGCTATCTTCACCTTTATAGGAGTTATGAGATTGATCACTGTTCGTTATTTTCACCTTTATAGGAGTTATGATATTGATCACTGTTCGTTATCTTCACCTCTATAGGAGTTATGAGATTGATCACTGTCCGTTATCTTCACCTTTATAGGAGTTATGAGACTGATCCCTGTTCGCTATCTTCACCTTTATAGGACTTGTGAGATTGATCACTGTTCGTTATCTTCACTTTATGGTGTAGTTAAACTGTGGAATCTGCTTATATTGCAATACACCGATGAGGTATACTGCAAAACACTCCTCCGCAGAAAAATAGTCGCTGTAGCTATGAATTTTTAGCCTTAACATGTACTGTCACACGAAAAGGTGAAGATAGCGAACAGTGATCAATCTCATAACTCCTATAAATAATACCAAATTAAAAGTAGGGCAAACACGGACCCTGGACACACCAGAGGTGGGATCAGGTGCCTAGGAGGAGTAAGCATCCCCTATTGACCGGTCACACCCGCCGTGAGCCCTATATCTCGATCGGGTAAATGGAGTAATCTTGTAGTCAAAAATCAATGTGTAAAAACGGCCTAAATTGATATGAAACATGTCAGACAGCATTTTACCCAATCACAGGTTGTATTGATAAATTTGCGAATTGCTGACTTTAAACGAGACTGAATAAATTTATCTTATACAAAAATAAATACTATTGCAGTGTTTCAGGTAAGCCAAAACACAAACTCCCTCATTTCTACCAATTACCACATATAAAAAAAAAAAAATGATCAGATTGTAGAGAAAGCAATTAGATATCAACTTTTTGCCAGAAGAATAGAAAATGAATTTCAGACATGCATACACAGTTTGAAATGCACGAACCACACGGATCGTGACAAAGTTAGAATTATATGTGTATGCTTATTCACTGCGACGTCTGCATCCACTTCTTGACATTTATTGATGACACTGAAACACCAGTTTGAAATGAAATCAACAATCCCGCTTTTCCTACACTTTATCTTATGCCATCTCGATTAAATAAGATGGCAATTAAAGAAGCTACAACTATGGGCACAACAGAACAAATCTTCATGAGAATCTTGTACAGAAGAAAACAATTCAAAGTGCCTATTAGTTTCAGGAAGCCGCCATAAAACAACACAGACTTAATACTTGCATTATAGCGTGGAAATACAATACTTTTCCAAATGTATTGTGCATTTAAGATGTCTATCCTCCACACGTAAAGAGAAGTATTAATTTTGGAAAATTTAAGACTAATAATTTTGCCATCATTTTAATACATTCTTCTTGCTTATCCAATATTTCCCCCAATACATAATTATCTGAATCCCTTTATCGATTTTAACATTAATTTGACGATTTTTCTTTTTTTCATATTCGTAGAGAAATGGACACTTGTCATGAAATCAGAAGTTATGATGCCTAGGTGTGCCACTGGATTGCTACAGAAATATTTGGATGGAAGCAGTTGTGTTTTCTTGTGGATGCCAAAGTAAATTCTACATGGTTGTCAACGACTCAAAAGTCGTACTGGAAAGTGCATCCAACTGGTCGGGACCCGGAAAGAACGGGGAAGGTTTTCATGCAAATGCAGGAACAATTGTCCTAGGAGCATTTTTATTTCTTTTGATATTTTTAACCATTTTGGGCAATTCACTTGTTCTGATGGCGGTGGTTATGAGAAGGAAACTACGAACGGTGTCCAATATGTTTATTGTGTCCTTAAGTTTGACCGATTTTCTGTTGGGATCTATCGTAATGATACCGTCTGCTCTCCAGGAAATATTTGAAGAATGGATTTTTGTTCAAGAGTATTGTGCAGTATGGGTATCATTCGACGTGATGCTATCTAGTGCTTCTGTTTTAAATGTATGCCTTATCAGCATAGACCGCTACATCTCCATTATCACGCCTTTAAGATACAAAACAGTGATGACCTTCCAAAAAGCTTTCTTAATGCTGGGAGTTGCGTGGACCATAGCAATTCTGTCCTCTTTTGTTCCAATTATGGCTGGATTTCACAATCCCGATGTTCCCTCTTTGAAGAATTTAACTTTATTTTCTAAAACCCCGCTGTGTTTGTTCATTATAAGCGGTACGTATGGTGTGATCGCCACAACAGTAACAATTTTATGTCCAATTATCATAGCTATTGTTCTCTATTATCGCGTTTCAAAGGAAGCAAAAAGACAAGCTTTTTTTGCAAGTACCCTTCTCGCTCCAGGCCATGTTCTTCTTAGACAACATGTTCCTACAAAACATTTAAGGGAGCCTTTCACCCGGAAAGCCACGGTGACGTTGGGGACAATCGTAGGTGCTTACGTCACAACATGGTCTCCGTTTCTGTGTGCTAATATCGTGGAAGGATTTTGTCAGTGCATTCCAGGAAAATTGTTTACGTCATTTGTATGGCTTGGTTACTGTAACAGCTTAATTAACCCAATTATTTATCCTTTATTCATGAGAGATTTCAGAAAGGTCTATGTTTTGGCTCTGTCCAAATGCTGTCCGTTCTTACATAAAATAAAGAACTTTCGAATAGAACAAACATTATACAAAGGAATACAACATCAGATTCAGTAAATATTATCTAGCTCTATATCACGGAATACAACATCAGATTCAGTAAATATTATCTAGCTCTATATCACAACATCAGATTCAGTAAATATTATCTAGCTCTATATCACGGAATACAACATCAGATTCAGTAAATATTATCTAGCTCTATATCACAACATCAGATTCAGTAAATATTATCTAGCTCTGTATCACAACATCAGATTCAGTAAATATTATCTAGCTCTATATCACGGAATACAACATCAGATTCAGTAAATATTATCTAGCTCTATATCACGACATCAGATTCAGTAAATATTATCTAGCTCTATATCACTAATGAAGTGATATGTTGTTAAAAACATGTATCCTGTTTTACTGTTGTTGAATATTTTTGTTTTTCAGAGTTCTAATAAATTTTAAAAATTCTGCACGTATTTTCCATTTTCGTGACTAACTTTTACAATCAATGTTCTTTGTGAGTTAGAGAGTCAAGTAAATGTTTCCATTCACAGAGCAATTCCTCTCTTTGACCCGATCAAAACCGTCAATCACGACTATTCGCTTCTAAATACAACATCCTTGAACATGGATTGACTTCTTTGTTCAAAAATAGTCAATTATATATCTACAAATAGGGGCAATTTGAAGTCATTTCTTTTTTATTTCCTTTGGGTAGTTTTTCACAATGCAATTAAGATGGCGTAGGTTTGATGTACGGGGCAACGACCTTAAAATATGCGTTTTCATCTGACTACTGATCAAACAGTAAACAGCATCAACAAAAATAGTGTATACAAAAATCCTCAGTATATAGATGTTTTGAAATCAGTTCGTTTTGTTCCCGCAACCTCCGATAATACTAATGGGATTTCTTGATTGTCTGGCGATTTTCATTCAAAAAAGAAAATGATAATGTTTCCCATGTGTCTAGAGGCTTCAGCTATTTACATGGGTGATCGTTTATGAAAAATAGTTTGTCTGATTCATCTCCATTTTGTGACTTTGATACTGCACTAAATGGCATTCAATCATGCCGTCATAATATGAATTACTATCTGATAGGTATTATGTATACTACGACGAGCATTTAAAAATTCAGATTGCGATCAAGGGGGGGGGGGGTGTCAAAAGTGTTTTTTTTCAACTTTTGTTCAATCTAGTACGTTTGAGCGAATCTCAAATAAGGTATACATAATTTTTTGGGGTCTTGTATATATTTTTTTAAATTTGATTTCCATAACATATAACATAAACAGTTATACAAATTCACATTTTTATATATATATATATATATATATATACAGTATATAGCTCCTACAAGTTTATTGTTATTTCGATTTTCCAAAATTTCGGCTTGAGCATTGAGCATCACTGAAGAGACATTTGTCGAAATGCGTATCTGGTGCATCAAAATTGGTACCGTATAAGTTTAACACACACACACACACATATATATATATATGTATATATATATATATATATATATATATATATATATATATAATATATAACATCAATACTATTGCATTTAAGTGTATTTTGATAGGGAGAGAAGGAAGAGAAAAGGGGGAGGGAGGAAGAGGAAAGGGGCAATAGGACATTTTTCTAAACAGTAATGGCAATATTCATGACTGTATATCTCATAGTACGAGTAGTATCTATTACTTGTAATTGGATCTAGACCAGAGGAGAGAGACATTAGGTATACATAATCACCCATCCAATGGAAGGCTACCACTTTCTAAAACCTGATGTGGGAAATGCATTGGTCTGACTCACCAGCCTGACCGGGTAAAATCATATAAAAAGTTAGGCGAAATAACTCTTTAAAACTAATGTAGCTGTATCGTTAATGTATTTATGATCCTGGGCTCAAAAGCAATAGCCAAGTGGACTACACTCGTTTTTTTTGCTCAAAACAGGCAAATCAAAACAAGTTTGAGAATAGAAAATGTCATTTATTTAGTAAATGACGAAAAGTATATACAGTACAGGGGGTCATTAAAACCAAGTAAAACTTATGACCATATGCTGCAAATGACTAGATGACCCCCTGTTACATACATCTATAAAATTAACATTGAGAAAGAGAATATATATACACAAAATAAAAACATCCGATAGGGGGTCTAACAAGATGACCCCCTATTGCATACACATATGAGTAGTATAAGCCCTCCCGATAGGGGGTTCAACTGAGTGCACTTTTTATGCAAATGAGGTCAAGCAAGGGCGTCTTTTGATTGGTCAAGCGGTGTTGGGGTTAACGGAGTGCACTAGGACGGGGTCAACCCCAGCAGGGGTTGTAGGCCGGTGAATAGGTTGGTCTATGGCCGCTGGTCTAATTTTAGCATGCGGTACTTTCGCTTTGAGTTCCTGGAAAAGGAACCTGGAGCTATTTTTCTGAAAATCGGTATAAAATCCAGTGAAATCCTGTGAAATCCTATGTATTCCTGTGTATTAAATCTAAAGAATAACACAAGGTTTTAAGTTGACATGTTTATTAAAGAACAATGGTACAATCCCCAGAGCTGGCACGGTACCTAGTTTTACCCAGCGCTGTCTATAGGTAATATATAAAGCGGCGCGCGGTGCATTGGGTGTCACTTTCGACATCATGTCAGACAAGTTACCTAGTGGACTTCCACGGAGTTATATTGAACAGCGCTTGAGATTTTTGAATGATCAGCTGAACAGACAACGGCAGTGTGAATTACAACTCCGCAGAGAGAATCAACGGCGATTACAGTATTTACAGCGGGGAGGAGGGAAAAAGAAACTCATTTCGGATTATTACAAAATTCAACTGGAACGAGGACGTCAATCACGGAAATTTAAAGTCAAGGAAAATGTCTACAATGTTGCCTTCAAGCCTATTCCAGAGAAAGAAAATACAGCCTTCATTCGTCGCCTCTTCCGGGATATGTTAAAAAATGTGAAACAGGAAATGCAGTGCAATCCCAATGATTATCTACGTTTAAATATTCGGCACCCGTCTCTGGATTCAGCTATTTGGTACGAATTTACGCAGTCCAATCAGCTCAACGAGGACAAAATTCTGAACAAAATAGAATCCGTGCAGCAATCTAAAAAGGAATTCCTAATCACCGACGGGGCAGTGCAGATGGATTTTTTCCATGTCAAATATCCACAAGGCAGCGGGTGCACTAAGAAAAAACATCTACACGTGGATAAGGAGAAATTCAAAACCTCTAAGAGAGCGATCGTTCGCATTCAAAATCCTGAGGATTCTCTCTGCTTGTCCCGGGCTATTGTGGTAGCACGTCTACACGGCCAGAAATCAAACGACCCGGCATGGGAAACGAGATGGTTACGCATGAGAAAAGGGGATAAAGATTCTCTCGATCAGAAACGAGAAGCGATAGCCTTGATGGAACAAGCTGGGTGTGCTATGAACCAGCCGTGTGGGCCGCGTGAATGGGAGCAATTACAACACGCGCTCGCCCCGCAGTATCGATTGAAAATATTTCAATTCAAAACGAATACAGCTCGTTTACGACTGGAACCTATTTACAAAGGACCGGGAAACGGGACTTGTTTGAATATCCTGCTGGATAACGAGCATTACGATGCCATTGTGTCTATGCCTGGAGTGACGGAAAACAAATACTATTGCGATTATTGCGATGTTGGCTACAGTCACATTGAAGAACATCGGACCGTCTGTCCTCATCGATGCTCATTTTGTTTAGCCGATACCCCCTGTATCCCGGACGGGACTCAGACGAATTGCCCTCATTGTAAGGGATTTTTCAGAAATGCAGCTTGTTACCAGACCCACTTGAAACCTTACAGCAGTAATACAACGACCACGGTCTGCAGTTTAATGGGGCGCTGTAACCAGTGTCAGAAATGGATGTCCAAGAAATTATTAAAACGCCACGCGTGTGGGGGTCAAACCGAATGCCGCATCTGTCACAAAGTCGTCACCATGCCTCATCACTGCTTTGTACAGACGAAACCCAAACCTAAGAAAGAAAAAGAAGAAGAAGAGGAGTTGAAAATATACATTTATTACGATTTCGAATGCAGTCAGGAAAACGGTATTCACATCCCCAATTTATGCGTGGCAGAACGTGTGTGTCAACATTGCGACAGTGTGGATATCGACAAGCCCTGTTCTCATTGTGAAGGATTCGGATCACAACGCCGCTTCCTATTTCAAGGACCCGACACGTTAAAACAGTTTATGGAATGGCTCTTACAGAGCGAGACCGATGAGCAAGGTTATGTGGAACTCAAACACGATGAAGCCACCATCATTGCCCACAATTTCAAAGGATACGATGGGCAGTTTATTTTGAATTACCTGGTGCACACGGCGTGTATCAAACCCACCGTCATCCTGAACGGTAGTAAAATCTTATCCATGCAAGTCTTGGGGTTGAGATTCATCGATTCTTACAACTTTCTACCCTTTGCTCTTGCCAAGATGCCCTCTGCTTTCGGATTAACGGAATTGAAAAAAGGATATTTCCCGCACTTTTTCAACACGACAGAGAACCAACAGTATGTGGGTCCTTACCCGGCCGCTCATTTCTACAATCCTGACGATATGTCCACCGCCAATCGTGAAGCCTTCTATACTTGGTACCATCAACAAGAGGGCAAAGTCTTTGATTTCCAGAAAGAATTCTTAGCTTACTGCATCTCGGATGTGGATATTTTACGCCGGTGTTGTGCCCATTTCAAGTCCACCCTGTTTGATCTGGTGGAAGTAGACCCCTTTCAAGAATCCATCACGTTTGCCAGCACGGCTAATTTAGCCTACCGACGAGGATTCATGGTTGAAAATACCATCGCCATCATTCCTAATATGGGCTACCGGCCAGCACGACGATATTCAGCTAAAGCTTGTCGATGGCTCGCCTGGCTAGAACATCAACATCACTGCATACGACATGCTAGAAATGGGGGCGAAGTCACGCTTGGACCCTATACAGTAGATGGGTATGATGAGGAATCTCGTATCGTGTACGAATTCTATGGCTGTTACTGGCACGGCTGTCCCACCTGTTTCCCGAATCTGTTGACTGACATGCATCCTCATCGTGTTCAGCATACGTATCAAGACCTCTACCTGGACACCTTAAAACGAGCCAGTGCTTTAGAAGACCAAGGCTATACAGTCGTGAGCATATGGGAACACGAGTTTGATCGTCAGACCCAGACCAATCCCGACTTACAGGAATTTTTACAAGGAGTCGATATACAAGATCCTTTGAATCCCCGTGACGCTTTGTACGGAGGCCGGACCAATGCTACACGACTGTATTGTGAGGAGGGTGACATGCGATACGTGGATGTCTGTTCCCTGTACCCGTACGTGTTGAAATACAAGCCATTTCCCGTCCAACATCCCCAAGTCATCACCAGCCATTTCACCGATGTCAGAGACTATTTCGGGCTCATTCGTTGTCGTGTCCTTCCACCCCGAGAGCTGTATCACCCCGTATTACCTTACAAGACCGGGGGCAAATTACTCTTTCCCTTATGCCGCACCTGTGCGGAACAGCGCAACTTAGAACCCGACGAGCGGTGCCAGCACACCGATTCTGAACGCAGTCTCACTGGCACCTGGGTGACCACCGAACTTCACAAAGCATTAGATCTAGGCTATCGTCTCGACCGCATTTACGAAGTTTGGCATTTTGAGAAAACCAGTGACCACTTATTTCGAGCGTATATCAACACCTTTTTGAAAATTAAACAAGAAGCTTCCGGATTCCCCGAGGATTGTCAAACAGCCCAACAGCAGCAACATTACATTGAGGAAATTCAGCAACGAGAAGGCATTGCCATGAACCCGGCAGACATCCAGAAAAATCCGGTCCGAAGAACCATTGCCAAACTCTTTTTAAATTGTTTGTGGGGAAAATTTGCTCAACGATTACAATTACCCAAATCCCTGTATCTCACGGAAGAAGAAGAATTACAACAGAAATTACAAGATGCCACTTTAGAAGTCAAAGGCATCGAACTCTTAGAAAATCGTGAACGCCCCGAATGCGATATGATGCTGATCAATTATCAGGAGAAAGAAGAATTTTTAGAAGACTGCCCCTTTGGAAACGTGGTGCTGGCGTGTTTTACAACAGCTCATGCTCGTTTACATTTGTACGAGACGTTACAGCCTTTGGGAGAGCGTGTCTTATACTTTGACACGGATAGTATCATCTATCAGCACGACGAGAGCCAGTTCAATCCGACCATTATCAACAGTTTAGGCGGCTGGACCGATGAATTGGGTGGAGATCGTATCATCAAGTACATGTCGGGCGGGCCCAAAAATTATGCATACGAGACCCAGGGGGGAAAATCTGTCTGCAAAGTCAAAGGATTGACACTCAATTATCGTGCCTCTAGAGTCGTGTCTCTCGATACGTTGGAAAAAATGTTAAAAGGAGAAGAAGAAGAAGTCCATGTCCGCTATCCGCACTTTATTCAACGAACCCGCCAACATGATGTGCGAACCATTCCTCTGGTGAAGAAATACCGCATGGTGTATGATAAACGTCAACGTATTCATAACTATGACACGCTGCCTTACGGGTATTAAAAAGGACATGCTAGAGAAAACCTGCAGTCGGCAAAAATGACGGACTACGAATCACTACATAACCCGGGTACACCACGTTATGCTCTACTGTCAGATCGAGTAGCGTCGTTTGAAAATGCTCCCGAACACTTGCAGAAGCTATTACCTACCATTGCAGAAGCGGGATACTTTTACAAAGGGTACGGGGATAGCACGTGCTGTTTTTATTGCAACTTTGGACTTCACCATTGGGGAGCTGTCGACAATCCTTGGATACAACATGCTTATTGGTATCCTCACTGTCCTTACCTGAAGTGTAATAAGGGCAAACAATGGGTACGCCAAATGTTCGACGCCGTTAGCCGAATGCGAGACACGGGGAAGGATTGGGGAGACTTGTCTGTAGACAGTGTGGAGAATCCGGCTACGACGACGGAGAAATGTCATCTGTGTTTAGAAAGAGACTTGAGAATAGCTTTTTTACCTTGTGGTCATTTATGTACTTGTGCTATATGTGCTACAGGACTGAAACAATGTCCTATTTGTAGACATAGTGTTGAGCAAGCTGTACGTATTTTTATTTGTTAATAAATATGTATGATCCCATGAACTTGTGTCATTTATCAAGATGTATACCTACGAGACACTTGAGCCTTTTCAGTTGAAACATGAATTTACCATGGTGGTGGCTGGACCCTCTAAATCGGGTAAAACAGAATTTGTGAAGCAACTGGTACAAAATACGCAGTGGATTGCACCGCCTCCCGAAAAGATAGTATGGTGTTATCGAGAATGGCAGTCCGCGTACGAATCCTTACAGGACAAGGTCACTTTTATCCGCAATATACCTCAAGACGATGAGCAGATAGTGGCGGATCTCAGTACGCGTCATCTACACATTTTTGATGATATGATGGGAGGTAAAGCCATCGAATCGATTGTCGACTGGTTTACGCGCAAAGCGCATCATCGCAATACCAGTGTCATTTATATCACACAAAATCTGTTTGATCGAGCAGTACAACATCGTACCATCAGTCTGAATGCTCACTATCTTGTGCTGTTTAAAAATCCTCGAGATAAATCTCAGATTGGGGTGTTAAGTCGGCAATTACAAATGCCGCATTTACTTCCAGCCTATGAGGACGCCACCCGTGTACCTCACGGGTATTTACTAGTGGACTTGAGTCCTCAGACGTCGGACGATTTAAGATTAAGAAGTCAACTCTTTACCAACTTGGCTGTGCACATGCCCCCGAAAGTATAAATAATGTCACATCATGGGCAGGTGTATCATTCAAAAGACAGTCTTCACCATGGGTAGACCTTCCGCGAAGAGTAAATTAGTCAAAACGTTACGCCGTTTACAACGGGAACGGGATCCCGTTCAACGGAGCCATCTCATTGAATTAGGACGTAGAGCCTTACTCAACTGGTTTGCGATGGGCGCTCGAAATTTATTGCGAGGCGTCTTACCAGGCAATAAAATCACTCAGCGGTTCATTCAATCCCATCGCCAAGACTTGAGTGTCATTGCCGATAAGAAGTCCAATGAAGAAGAGCGTAAAAAAGCCATTTTGAAACGAGGAGGCGCTGGATTCTTAGGAGGGACCATTATCCGTCATTTATTCAAATGGGAAACAGGCCGTAAGCCCCGTGGGGGACAACCCAAGAAAACCAAGAAACCACGGGCTAAGAAAGCTAAAAAATCACCTCAGAGAATTCCTAAACTCATTATTCGCTTACCTAAGAAGACACCTAAGAAGTCCCCTAAGAAATCCCCTAAGAAGACACCTCTCAGGATGAAGAATCCGTTTTCCAATTGGGCTCCAAAGAAAACCCCTCTCATTGTGAAGATGCCGTTTCCCAAGGCCACTCCCCCCAAGGTCACTAAAACGTTAGCCAATCTGAAAGCCGGATTAGCTCAAAAGAAAATGGAACGACCCATGCATGGGCCTATAGGAAGTTCCAGAACCAGTGATACTGCTCTACCGAGTTTTGCTCATACCTTTGGAAGCATGAAATTTCAACCCTTAACCACCTCAACACCGGTTCAGGTGAAAAAGAAATATAAATGTAAATTTTGCCCTCTGGTCTTCAATGCGAGAGAGAACCGCAATCGTCACGAAGAGACCGTCCATCACAAGCGTTTTGATCCTAAACATCCGAGTGCCGTTGTCCTGGACTAGGTATAAAAAGGAGGGGGAAGGTGCCCCACCCTTCATTACCATGGCTCATACGAAGAAGTGTGAATGTCGATTACGACCTCATTTACCGCTCTTGCAGACGTTAGCGGCTCCTCACTATTCCAGCAAATTAAAGACAGAGGTGTTGAAACATTGTTCCAATGACTGCATTTTAAAGATTTGTGAGATTGTGTACAATCTATTAAAAGGGGTGATTCCTCTCAATCCTACTCAGAAGCGACAACTGGGTCGAAAGAAACACATCTTAAGACGCTTAGTCCGGACTCAACCCGTGAAAAAACGACGAGGTATACTCATCCACCAAAAAGGATTGGGTTCGTTTGTGTGTGGCAAGATTTGTAAGAAATCATGAGTCGAAAAATGGTGTTGGTACCGGAAGCGATGCTCAACGAATTAAAAGGCAAATTACCTAAACCTCCCGAATTTACCTCGACTATTGGTTTACGCAGTGATTTGGACGAGATTGAACATCGAGATGATTTAACCGAGAAAGAAAAAGTGGGGTTGTACGGTCATCAACTTCATCGCTATCGTCAATATTTACAACAAGCTCGACATCCCACCCCAGCGACTCTACCCTCCCCAACCACTGCAGCCAGTGCCGCCTCACCACCCACAGCCGCCTCAGCATCCGATGACTTGGAGGAACAGATTATCAAAAGCGTCAATAAACCGGGTCGAAAGAAAGCAGGTTTATTACTCGATCATCTCAAGAAATCCAAAGTGGTGACTTGGAATAAAGAAGGAGAAATCAGTTATAGAGGACGCAGGGTTCCCGATTCCAATATTGTGGATTTAATGACCGAAGCCCAACGACAAAGACCCTTAAGACATCGTGATCCCCCCACGGGATTAGAGGAATTTGCTCAAGCGTTAAAAGAGACTCATGCTCCGAAAGGATATGTGAACAATCGGGATGTTATAAAAGCCATGGACAAACCAGGGAAAATCAGTACGCCTAGACCTCTAGAGGAAGAGGAGAGCGGATTTCAAGAAATCTCGGGATTTGACCAATCGTTCTATGAAACTCCCAGACGAATGATGACCCCTAAAAATATCTGGGAGGCTAGTAAAAAGACATCACGTGAGATCGGAAAATGGTTAAATCTACCATGAAACCAGAACAGATCTTACAGCGACTGTATTACGATCCCAAGACAGGGTATGGGGGAGTCCAGGCGTTGTATCGTCAAGTGCGTCAATTAGGACACAAGATTTCCCTGTCTCAAATTCGAGAATGGGTGAAAGCTCAAGATACCTATACCTTGCATAAACCGATACGGAGGAAATTCAAGCGACGACAAACACGAGTGACGGATATGGATGAACAATGGCAATTAGATTTAGCCGATGTCTCCAGCTTGAAACAAGACAATAATGGGTATACGTTTTTATTATGTGCCATTGACGTGCTGTCTAAATATGCCTGGGTCGTGCCTTTAAAACAGAAAACGGGGAAAGAAATGATACGAGGCTTACGACGGATTTTTCGAGAGGGACGTCGCCCCGTGCGCATTCAGTCCGATCAAGGAAAAGAATTTACCAATAAAGAATTTCGTCAAGCCTTCAAATCCATTCATTTCTTTACGACCCGTAATGCCGAAACCAAAGCCAGTATTGTGGAACGTTTTCAACGCACGCTGAAAGCACGCATGTGGCGGTATTTTACACGTCATAAAACACGACGGTATGTCGATGTCTTGGGGGATCTGGTGTATGGTTACAATCATACCTATCATCGCAGTATCCGGCGAGCTCCTGCTCAAGTCAATGCCAAGAATGTCTTGACCGTATGGAAAACCTTGTATGGAAAACAGAGTGCCGATACCACGAGTCGGTTGCAAGTGGGGGATCGTGTACGCATTAGTAAAGCCAAACGTACGTTTGAAAAAGGATATTTACCGAATTGGACCAAAGAACTGTTTACCATCTCTAGAAAAGTGCCAGGACGAAACGTCTATCGCATTCAAGATGATCACGGGGAAGAATTAGAAGGAACCTTTTACGAGAAGGAATTACAACAAGTGATTAAAGACGATGATGTCTATGAAGTGGAGGAAATCTTAGGGTATAAAAAGCGGCGTGTGGGAAAAAAAGTCATTTCAGAAGTCAAAGTGCGTTGGAAAGGATATCCTCCCAGTTTTGATTCATGGATTCCGCAAGCGGATCTCATTCGGCCATGACCGCCCAGTGGACTTTCTTGGGTGAAAAAGTCCCTCGAGCAGAAATTGTGTATTTTGCACAATTATTCCTGTGTTTAACCATCATTATCACCTCGGTCGTCATGTTAGCCTTAGGCGATCCCAATCGCGATTTTTGGATGGTCACCTTAAGTTCTCTGGTGGGCTACGTCATGCCTAGTCCACAAATGACGTTAGCGAGCCCGAGTATAAAACAGGAACGATCTTCTTCAGATTCACCAGTTCACCATGGCTAACACACAGTACGCCTGGAAACAAGAGGGAAAGAAAACGGCATGGTTTGCGGATAAGCAGATGTGTTTGATGCATTGTAAACAACACAAAACGTCCACGCATCCTGTGTACTTGTACAAACGTATACTGATACCTCACGGATGGTCAGCCTTTATCATGAAGACCAAGTATCAAGAGTTTCGCTGGAAAGTCAAAGCCTTCTGGGGATTGATGGGACGACAAGACGAATCCGATTGGACCTTAATTGAGAGTCCTTGGTTTGACCATTCCGAGGACTGTCTCAGACATTTTAAAGACATGATCAATGAAGGTTATGATGTAGCCGATTGCTGGGGAACCCGACACTATCTGGTGATGCGACGACGCTTAGTCCCGAGACGAACACTAGAGTTGGAAGACTCGGATGCGTTGATGTGGGGTGGTGGTGGCCGCGATCAAGAAGAATGAATTGAATGTATTGTCATGTTGTATGTTGTTTCAAATAAAAAATTGTGAAAAAAACAAAACGGTGTTGTGTATAAATAGAGAAGGAAACAGAGACAGGGGCTCATTTAAGACATCATGGCTGGAGGAGGAGGAGAAGGGTTTTACATGACTCTGTTGAGTGATGGGTCGATGGAATCGTTTCCGACGAATACGACTGCTCAATTTAAAACGTTATTGCCACACACCATGGACTTAACGGATGGAGAATGGGAAGTCGGATTGACCGAAATGATGTACTCGGCCAACTTACAAAACGTATCGGATAGCGAGGCTTATGTGGACGTTCTCATTCCAGATCCGTATACGCAACATGTCCAAGATCCCAACACTTATAAATGGGAAAGATTTAAGACAGAGAATATGGGCAAAGTCACGATGGCCAGGTGTGAGGTGGTGGTCCCCTGGGATCTGACGCCATGGTCCCATCTCTTTGCGGGAGGGGATAGTTTATTTCCCTTCGATATCATTCGCATTCACTTCCGACCCGGAGCTTATACACAACCTTTGGCGTTAATCAATGAAATCAACGCAGCCTTAAGGAGAACCCTGTGGAAAGTATGGACCGAGTTAGGGAATCCTAACGACGAGGGGAACAACCAGATCTTAGTGTATCACCCCGAGTACGATCGTGTCGAGTATCAGTTTAATGGGAAAGCACTGAGATCCACCCCCATGTGCATTCGTTTCCCTACGCCCTTAGCGTACAAGCTAGGTCTGGATAGTGACAAAATGATCCTGGGCCAAGAAACCATGACGAAATGGATCAACGTGAATTACTTGGGGAACACGACCATGGATGTCTACGACAATCTGAAAGCCATGTATGTGTATTGTGACATTGTGGATCCTCAAGTGGTGGGCACCAACAAATTGAAATTATTGAGAGTCGTCCCCTGTACGGCTCAATACGACGATCGACAACAAGCCCGTTGGGAACCGATTCGAGCCGAATATTTGAAACTGAGTAAGAAATATTTCGATACCATTGAGGTACACATCATGAATTCTTTAGGGCGTCCTATGGGGTTTTTAAATGGGCGCTCCTTAGTCAAACTTCATTTCCGCAAAGTGTATTGAAAGATGAAGTACCATCGAGGAGTCAGACGCCAGAAAGGACACGGAATCTGGTTTCTCATTCCGTGGATTGCCAATGCCATTGTGGGTCAAGCGGGCCAAGGAAAGAAGAGAAAGAGACGGCGTAAAAAGTATAAAAAGCGGGTGTAACCCCTAACGAAGTTCATTTACATCAAGATGCACTACCATAAAGGTTTAATACGGCAGCAGGGTCACGGGCTTGGAGCCCTGTTGGGAATAGCTAGCAAAGTGGCGGGTCCCCTGATCAGCGGATTATTAGGTGGAGCCCCCGCACAACAGCAACAACAACAACAGCGTCCTGTCTATCAAGAGAGATATTATGATTACGACCGCCCTTATCGCTCTTATCAGAGGAGACGACGTAGAATCCATCCAACAGAAGAATATGATCCAGAATCTAAAAAGCAGAAGGGAAAAGGATTTTTCACCGATTTACTCAAATCGGGGGCTAAAAGTGCCTTAAAGGCTGCTGCTAAAACAGGGATGGATGTGTTAGATAATAAACGATCCCTCAAAGACGCTCTCAAGACACACGGTGCCCAAGCCCTGAAAGAGACAGCAGGGTATGCTCGTAGGCGAAGGTCTCGAAAAGCCCCATCCAAACGAGGAAGAAAAGCGCGCACAGGAATACTCAGGAAGCCTGGAACCACGACCCTCAAAAGAAAACAGGTGGGAAAACAGGTGGGAATACAGGAAGGAAAAGGATCTGTTAAAAGAAAACAACGTATCTTAGCTCGGGGAGGGCCTCATAAGAGACCTAGGAAGCAACCTAGGAAGCGATCTAGGAAGGGAGGTAGGAAGCTAGTGAAAAGGGGTAAGCCAAAACGCTCTCTGGATATTTTCGACTGAGAACCCTATAAAAAGGGGGTGAGAAGGAGACCAGAACACATTTGATCCCAGTTCACGCTGAGTAACACATCGTTCCAATATGATGCACCGAGAATCTTGCGCTTGTGGCACCAGCAGTTTAGAACTGTTTAAAGTGCCCCCGACCAACGTCACTTTAGAAGATTCGAAATGGATGGAATATTATCCCATTTCCAGTACCCTCAACTCGGATACGGCTCCGATTGAATTTGAAATCAAAGGACAAGGAGATGAATATCTGGATTTATCCCAAACTTATCTCCAGATGGGCTGTAAATTCACGAAAGCCAATGGAACGAATCTCACAGGAGGCCATTCGACCTCCACCCCCGTGAATAACATTCTCCATTCCTTGTTCAGTGAAATCGATGTCAGTCTCAATGGAAAAGTCATTACCCCGGGGACGGATACTTATCCCTACAAAGCGTATCTGGAGAAATTGTTGTCTTATGCACCCAAGACTCTGGAAACCCAGATGAGAGCCTGTAGCTTGTGGGAAAAAGATACGGCAGGACATATGGATGAGGTCAAATTAGAAGCTCTGGCTCAAACTCCTGTGGAATTTGCAGTAGTGAATAACAAAGTCAACATCGCGGCCGTCATCCCGACTCCCGAGTATCCGGATGATTCCAAGAATGTAGGGTTGAGAAAACGTCACGAGAAGATTACAGACAGTAAGGAGATCGTGTTGATGGATCGATTACATCTGGATTTGTTTGAGCAAGAAAAATGTCTCCCTAATGGTTTGGATGTCCGTCTCAGATTCAATCGCGCTCGACCCCAGTTCTACATGATGACCGATGCCGGGAGTAGTGGGAAAGTGGTCATTCAAAGTATGATCTTGTGGGTGAGGAAAGTCAAACCTGTGCCGAGTATCATTAATCTCATCAATCAACAACTGAGTACTCAAACGGCGAAATATCCATTGAGACGAGTGGAAGTGAAAACCTTCACCATTCCTAGTGGCACCCAATCTAAAATCACCGATCATCTGTTTCAAGGACAGATGCCTAAACTGATCGTGTTGGGCTTTGTGGATAATGCGGCTTTTAATGGGGATAATACCAGAAACCCCTTTCATTTCCAAAATGAGAGAGTCAAGAAATTAGAAATCAGTATCAATGGAGAAATGATGGAAACCCGACCTTTGGAACCTAATTTCACCGACGATCAGTACCTGAGATCGTATTTGAGTCTGTACAAAGGTTTGGGAAAATTAGGCCAGGACTGGGCTCCGGACATTACCCTGGAAGAGTATAAAAACGGTTACACCCTCTGGTGTGTGGATTTCACGAAAGATCAAGAAGCCCAGACGGATAAATTTCATCTCATACAGACGGGGAACTTGAGAGTGGAAGTGCAATTTGCCGCCAACGTAGCCAGGACCTTAAACTGTGTGGTGTATGCCGTGTTCGACAATCTGCTAGAAATCAACAAACAAAGAGAAGTCAGCATCGATTACTAAGAGAGAGATGGATACTCAGCAATTGAGAGATGTTTTACAACGAGATTTAGGACCGGCGTTTGCCGGTGTGTATCCTCGAGATGTCATACCTGAGCTGTTACCTCATCACAAAGCCATCGTGGTGAATACAGACCCTCACGATCGCCCTGGAGCGCATTGGGTCTGTTTGTATTTGAGTAGCCCTACCGTCGAATATTTTGATTCTTACGGATTACCTCCCAGCCATAAAGACATCCAAGACTTTATTCAACGCCACGGAGAGACTTGGATTCATAACACCCATTGTTATCAAGATTTGAATACGGATGTCTGTGGACAATACTGTGTGTATTTTTTACATCAACGCCATCGCCATAGAAGCACCGTACGAGAATGGTTACTTCCCTGGAAAGGCACGGCCTTACAACGCGATCGTTTTGTGGCTGATTGGTTTAAAGAGACCTTCCGAAAACCGAGAACCCATCAAGGACAAACTTGTCAATGTCAAAGACTGAATGTATTGTAAACTATGTTATTGTTATTGTTCATAGTTGGAGTTTAATAAAACGTTGGAAATTTTTTTTTTCTTGTCATTGTAATCAACCATGTCTTTTCAAAAAGAATGGGTAGCCCTGAAAAGGGCTGTTTTCTTTCTCTCTCTGTTCTTGGTCTTTTCTCTTCTTCTTCTCTCTTCTCCTTCTTCTCCTTCTCTTCTCCTTCTCTTCTTTTCTTCTCGGTCCCCCTCACTGTCTGTTCTTCTTCTTCTTTCTTCTCTTCTTTTTCTGCTCCTCCGGGGGTTGCTCGTGGTCAAACACAAACACAGGCAACCACCCGTGTTTAAAAAACAATCTCCCCGGAGGCCGTTGCACCACTTCCAACTCTGCGTCCCAGTTTTCCTCAGGCGGGGGCAGATCCTGGCTCATGGGCGGTGGGGGAAGAGCCTCCCGTGAGGCCGGCGGGGCAATCTCTTGCTCCCAATCCTCCTCCCATTTGATACAATAATCATTCACTGTAGGGTCTGGTCCTACTCTACGGCTCATGGTTCTGGTTCCTTTAAAAAATCGGAATGCTCGATTTTGACGTTGCGCTCGGTTTAAAAAGGCGAGAGCGCGGACGTCCTCGAAAACATCCCCTACCTCAGATGGCTGACGTCATGTTGATGACTCATCAAAAAAAAAAAAACAACACTATATACATAGGTTACTTGTTACCATTTTTCTCAATCATGTCGTTTGAACGGTACGTGCAAGATGAGAAAGATGTACTAGTGTGTGGGTATTGCCGAGGACCTTGGAGAACTTGTGGGTGTTTTCATTATAAAAAAGAAAACATCCTGGCCAAACAGAAGTGGATAGAGTATATGACAGAGCTGAATTATTGTCCCTTTGTCTATAAATGTTGTGGTCACACTAGAGAACCCTGGCTACCGTGTAAGTGTCCGCAGCATTGTACCATCACCCCTGAAGAAGAAATACCACATAAGGACTGTACCTGTGAGATCTGTCAGGAGTTTAGAGAGCGCTGGACTCAGAGAAAGTTTAAACCCCACCTGTTTCAACATTGTCCTTACAGTCAAGAACCCCGGTTAACGTGTACCTGTGAGACCTGTCAACCAGCATGTCGGTGACGGATCTACGAGGAAATGTATTATCTCTACCTTGGGTGGATGCTATTGTACAACAATGTAACTGTTTAACGGTGAAACCTCATGGATTAAGTCAACGTATTGCCGACCGATTTCCTTGGGCTAATCTGTATGCGACCCGACAACCTTTAGGACGGAGAAATTTAGCTATAGCAGCGGATCGAGGAATACCGGGTACTGTGTGTATTATGCCTCATTCTACTCATCCTGATGTGATCTGTTTGTTAGCGCAATGGGATTACGGGAGAGGCACTCAACGCTTACCCCTGTATGCCGATACCACCGAACAACGTGAACTTTGGTTTCAACAATGTTTACAGGAATTAGGCACTTTGTCTTACCAGACTTTAGCGTTTCCTTATCGTATTGGATGTGGATTAGCCGGAGGCAATTGGACTCATTATAGACAATGGATTTGTGACTTTGCTTATCAGTATCATAAACATGTTTACATTGTCAAGAAAATGTAACTTTATTATAGCTTTATTCTAGCTATTACTTGTGTTAATAAAACTTTTTTAAAACAAACTTGTGTGTTTCTTGATTTTTTGCCATAAAAAGTGTCTTTTCAAAAAAGTTGGTGGCCCTGAAAAGGGCCGTTTGGTCCTAAGGACCGACTTTCATTCCCTGGCTCCGGTAAACCGGCATAACGGGCACCGTCCCCGGGTGTGTCGCCGCTCCTGTAACTCTTCCACGCACGAGCAGCAAGCTGGGCGCTGCCCACATCCCCTGCACGTGATACCGGAGTGTACCCTGTCTTGCCAGCAGACAGGGCACTTAAACCAGATGGGAACCGCCCTATCTGCCCAGCCAGGGACAGTCATAGGGTGGTTCGTCGGGGGATGAGTTGCCACCGGTGCGTGGGTTGGTCTCGGTGGTGGCGGAGTCCTCCCTGCAAACCGGATGGTAGGTGGTGGGGGTCTTGCAGGGGCTGCTGGTCTCGGTGGTGATGCTGTGTCTGCCACCAACAGCGACGGACTCTGGGCTGGACTGGGAGGTGGCGCGGGGGACGGTGACCTCGGTGAATACTCCACCGGTGACGCTGGTGAGTCGCTCATCGGCACCGGGCTGTATTCCACTGGTGCCGATGGGATCGCTGGTGGTGGTGTTGTAGGCGTCGCCGGGGAGTAAGGTGGTGGTGGTGAGGGTGGCTGTGGGGCCCGTTGGCGCGGTCTCGTACCCGTGGAGATTCGAGCGGTGCGGCGGCGGCGTCCACTCCCTTCATACTCTGCCCGCACCCGGCAGATGATCTCACGGACCCCACTCTGGTCGAAAGGGGAGAAGGTGCTCAGGTCGTTCTCAGAACGCACGACCCAATTCTCCCCTACCCGTTCCTCAGCCACCACTACCACCCGGTACCGGAATCCAGGCAAGGTCTGGAAATTGTAGAGCGGGTCTCTTCTTGTAGCCATTCTTCTTTCTTCTTTCTTCTTTAAAATCCTTCAAAAATCTTCTACAACTGTGCTGGATCACCAGTGAAGCGAACTGGGGAGTGCGCCGGTATATATCAGGAAAGCGCGGACCTCCTCGAAAACATCCCTCGCTTCGGAGACGAAGGCAAGATGGCGGCCGTCAAAATGGCGGATTTGTGCTTTCGAGTAGAGAGTTTTTTCTCATTGTCTTTTTCTAGACATTCGATATCTGTGCAAGGTAGATTTAATCTGATAGATTCTGAGACGGCGAATGCGTTAAACTTATTTTTATTTTGCTACGTCACATAGTTTTCAAAGAAACAGCGGTTAAAGAGGTCGAGTCGAGGTTCAATGTTTCTTCACCCCCTCTTTAAAAATTTATTTCTCGACCATGTACATCCCTAAAAACATCTCATAAGGTCTATTCGATAGAAAACACCTTATTTGATTCGATTTTCACTCTACCTTTAGGATTTTCTGGATTCCTCAACAAATAAACCCTTCTCTGAGAGACTCAACCAAACACAGCTTTCGTGTAAACAATTTTATTCATGTCACATATTTCAAATACATAACTCCCACACACAACACCAATGCACATGTCTTTTTAAAATAGGGTCCAACATTTTTTCCATTTCTCGAATCCTGCGTTGAAATCGATATCGATCAGCGGCTACAGTCATCCAGATACTTGTCCGGTCTTCTTCGGGTAACAGATACACTTCATTATGATCCAGATTAAAAGTCACACGTTTAACTTGACGTACATCTCTCGAAGACATCGTAGTCTGATTTTCTCGATTTCTGCTCTGTCTGTGGGTCGAATTCGTTTCAATTCCTGGCCCATTAAATGAATCAATACTAAGGCTTGCGGGGTGATCCGGTTCTCGATCAAATACTGACAGAGACATGGATAGTCCTTTAAGCTGATGGGAAATAATTCTTCTCGCATATAGTGTAACACAAATTCAATCTGCTCAGAATGAATGTCTGTGAGATAATCCAATACATAAACTATCGCTTTCTCTGTGATGTGGTCACTGCTGGCCATCCTCCGGGAATAAATGAAATGAATTAAGTTCTTCACACTTTATGTATACTTCTCGAAGCCAGTCCTTGGTGATACTTTCAATCTCGGCGGTTTTTTCAGGCATGCGTTTCTTGAATTCCTCCCCCACGACATAAATTAACATCAATCCCGCATCGTTATAGAGATTGATGTATATCCGGTTCCGTAGATCTGTATATTCGTCCAGAGTCATTGGAAACACTCCCGCTATCAGAAAATTTTTAGCGAATTGAAACACCGTATCGTCTTGCATTTTCTCGACCCATTCTAATGCATGGTTATGCGCTTTTTCTGCGATGTTGTCACTGCTGGCCATCCTCCACGAATAAAGGAAAAGAAAACGGTTAGGTTTTTTTATACACCTTTTCCAACCAGTGATCGGTAATCGCTACAATCGCCCCAGTCTTCTCAGGTTCCCGTCGTCTAAATTCTTGCTCCATGGTATAAATCATGATCAATCCAGACTCTCTGTTCAGGTTGTCGGCTATATGCTTGCAAACGCCGGAATATTCATATAAGGTCATAGGAAATTCCCAAAAGATCAACAACTTCATGGCGAATTTATATCTCAACGGCTGTTTTTCTTTCCAGTCCTTGATACACTGTAATGCAGCGCTACGAGCGTTGTTCACCGATTCTTTGTAGTCCTTGAAATACTGTAATACAGCGGTAAGAACGTTGTTGGTTAATTCAGCCATGATGATCAAAATGAAAAAAAAATCCAAAACGTTCTTGTTTTATAACAGGGCCGCCATTCCTTTCATACGAATCAGTTCCACGAATCCTTTTTGTAGACAATCGCGTAAGATCCGATCAATGTCACTCATCTGGTCTGGAAGATTCTGTTTCAATTCCTCAGCATACAAATAAATCATGAGTAAACGTCCCGTATTGGTATTCTCCGCTAATGAATCAGCAATCCGTTGAAAACTATGTACATTTCTGACCTCCGGTGACATCTGTTGTACAAATTGACGAGCATTTTGAATGTGAGGGTTATGTAAGGCCACGTTCATACATTGTAGTACATAACTATATCCATTTATTCTCGTAGTAGCACTGCCGCCCATAGTAAATAACAAACGTTCAGAAAACACCTGTATTTATAGGTAAAGGTTATGCATCACGTGATCAAACACCTGCACCACGTGATCAAACACCTGTACGTCAGCTGGTTTTTCTACAGTCATTCTTGTCTGACCTTCAGTCATGGATACACGGAGAATTTTAAGAGCGAGACGCCGCCGCCAGGGAATACAACAAGTGGAGAATTTAACCATAGTAGAAGATTATGTAGACGAGATGGAGATCTGGGACAATTTAGTACAGAGATGTCGCCATCGATTACGCTGGGGCCGATCTAAAAATTGGTGTTTTGACTATGTATTGCCGTCACATGAAACAGTGGAGGATATTTACCTGCGTTTAAGTGACATGTACCTGAAAAATTCCCCCCTCATACAGTACATGATTTACCAGTTTTACACGTTATTGAACGGCACTCAAAAAGTATCGGGATTTATTCGACTGGAGAAACCACGTTACCGGAGAAGTGTATGGGTATTGTTTTGGGATGCACACTGGATGTGGGAAACCGTCGAAGAGATACGTTTCCCCGGGAGAAGAGCTCGACAATTAGTACAACACATTATATCCGAAGATCATGACTTACACGTGTATATAGAAGAACCTGCGTATGAAGCCGGCCATTTTTAAAAATAAAAACTTCATGCACAGCCCTTTTTAGGGGTACTTTAAACACCAATATAAGTTCCATTCCACTAAAGTCAATGTGTACCAATGTGCACTAGCACGCGCTGGTCGCGAGAAACCGGCTTTTCAAGTTCAATTAGTGCACTAGCACGCGCTGGTCGCGCGATGTTCTAGCTGAAACCGGTTTTTCCAGAAAAAGATGATGCAACCACGTGCTCCCCACGTGCCCCTCACGAGACAGAATAGTCTAGACATTTTGCTGGCTATAAAAGCGGAGCCCCAGTGTCAGTCCTCATTCGATCTTCAATCACCTTCCAGAAGACATGGCTCAGAAACAACTAGAATTTGTGGACAAAGCTCAGAAGAAAATAGATCAGCTGGTACAGAAGGAGATGGGGCCACAGAAAGACTACATTGAACTGAAGAAAGCTAAGAGTGACGATCAGAAGACTGAACTGGGGAAGACCTCGAACTTCTTGCTCACGTCTCCAGACTACGTTGCTCAAAGAAGAAGAGAAGAGAAGAAGATGGCCCAGACCTCGAACCAGACCACGAGCTTCAATCTCACGCCTTCAGACCACGTTGCTCGACAAGAGAAGATGGCCCAGACCTCGGATTACCTCCCTAGCCAGAATCCGACAGACCCCGGATTAGGCTTCTATTTTCCCGATTCACAGGATGCTACGGGACTGGAGATGGGCTTATACGATAAACTCCCCTTCGGTGGAGAAGATTCCCCCATGAGCAGGACCGATTTCGCCATCATTACCACGACACTAGACGGGATCGTTAACCGCATTAATGTGCTGAGTAATGAGATTGGAAATCATACCACAATCCTACTGAAGAAGCTGGAAGAGCTGACTTCTAAAAAACCTAGGAAGGAATACACTCCAGATTACACTGCTAACCCGTGCTACACGTGTGGAGAAACAGGACATTGGTCGCCGGATTGCCCACAGAAAACAGATTATCCGCAGACCAGTAAGAAATCGAGGTCAGCAGATTCTCAACAGACCAGCAAGAAAACCAAACAAAAGGATCCTTGCTTCAAATGCGGAAAAATAGGACACTGGATTAGTGAGTGTCCAGAAGAACAAGCGGAGATAGATGCGATGATTGGACCCGTACCTGGCTCAAAACCCCCTGTGAAGAGAGAATACACACCGTTAGAGATGTGGAATCCGCCCGCACCTACTGAAGAACGGCCAAAAAAGAAGAAGAAACTCAGCAGAAAGTAATGGACTGTGCTTGAACTGTTATGCTTATTGAACTGTTTTTTATGCTTATTGAACTGTTTTGCATTGTTCTATGCTTGTACCATTGTTCTTTAATAAACATGTCAACTTAAAACCTTGTGTTATTCTTTAGATTTAATACACAGGAATACATAGGATTTCACAGGATTTCACTGGATTTTATACCGATTTTCAGAAAAATAGCTCCAGGTTCCTTTTCCAGGAACTCAAAGCGAAAGTACCGCATGCTAAAATTAGACCAGTGGCCATAGACCAACCTATTCACCGGCCTACAACCCCTGCTGGGGTTGACCCCGTCCTAGTGCACTCCGTTAACCCCAACACCGCTTGACCAATCAAAAGACGCCCTTGCTTGACCTCATTTGCATAAAAAGTGCACTCAGTTGAACCCCCTATCGGGAGGGCTTATACTACTCATATGTAAAAAGACTAGCATAAAAATAGTGCCTGCCCGCAAAACGTTAATATATATACTTGGATGCAGGGTGAAGTATGTCGTAACTCACTTCTACAGTTCACGGAGGACGTTCATTGTGTGATAATCGCCTCCAAATAAAATTGTGAAATTCATAGTACTAAAATTTCTCTTTTATCTGAGTAAAGTTGAAGAATATTAATTACCAATATGTTATCTCCCTCGTGTATAGCTCTTATCTTTAGACGAATTTGACTCCAGTTTTTGACACTCTGTTTTCCCCTAAAATAGCTCTTACAAGTTTATTATTTCGGATTTCAAAAATTTCGGTTGAGCATCACTGAAGAGACAGTATTTGTCGAAATGCACATCTGGTGGATCAAAATTGGTACCGTATAAGTTTTACATCATATATGTAAGGTTTTTTTTTTAACAAATTACCACATGAACGATGTTGTATTTGACGTGAAAAGGTTTGAAATCATGTATCGGATATACATGTATTTTATAGTAGATGGTTATGTTAGTGTATTATCCAAACTCATAAAGCGTACAGGTTTATTTGTTATACGCATATTGATTCTTTTTTGTGCGAAAACTAATATAATAAAAACGGGTCGTATACTTCCCGGAGAGTTCTCACTTCTCTACCTCTCGAAAACTAAGTACAAAACATGATCGCACTGTTTTATATTTGCCCATTTCTTAAAAAAGCGCATTTAAATCTACTCATTACTCTAAGTAAAGAGAAGTTACCAGTGTCAGGAGTTAATCGAAATCGATTTTTAATACTGAGCGAAAATTTCGCGTTAGCGCTTCATGAAAACTATGCTGGCGTGAAGCGTTACTGTTCCTGCCCTCATGCAGTTTCAAAAATAAAATTTATTTTTTGCATTTACATTTTACTTTAATTTCTGACGTCATTTTCCAGGCGTTAAAATAGTCGTACTATGTTTATAACGATTCATACGCACATTGTTCACATTCATGAGGAAATGGCTATCAATTCAACTGGTAAAAATATCGAAGGTAAAAACATTTGAAATGTAAATATCAAATGTAAATGTAAATATCAAATTGCAGCTTTTGCGTTAATAATTCAAATCTGTACGAGAAAATGTTCCTTCATCGGTATTCATAAGGATGAAATATTTAATTTCTATTTTCCATTATACGTAATAATGATATCATAACAAAGTATGTAATGAAAATTATTTACAATGCATTTTCTTTTTGTACATATATAACAACAATTCATACTTTTCGAACAGAAAATATTCATCAAGATCAAAAACATGTAATGGTTGTTCACAGGATTTTGATAACTGCTTATCATACTATCGATTTGGGCATCCGTTTATTACCAATCTGTTCTCTTGAAATTAGCAATCAGAACAAATAGATTAATAATCCATCAATGATTATTAATCTTACAGCAACGTATTACAGATGTACTAAATCAAGGGCACTGATCGGTAATCCACGTGCACGGATTACCATTTGAGGGAACCGATTATTCTTAGCAGATATGTCCCTTAATAACTTTCTTACTTCATTCACGTAGATCCATGTCCATACAGATGAATGAATTCAGATATTATCGGAGGGGTCAAATCGAAACTAATATTTCATTGAAACCCATAAAATCACAGTAAATAGATATGATTAAAGTATATACATATGTATGAATATGATAATTAAGAAATATAGGTCGCGCTTTCGTGACGTTGCAGGATAATCTCCGAGGTCGAGAAATGTTGGTTTGAAATATAAAGCCAAGGCGTTAGCCGAGACCTTTGTATTTTAAATAACATGTCCAGACCGAGGGGGTTATCCTGCATCATCCATGAAAACAAGAACTTTATTTCTATTCTACTACGGCTCAGAAACGTTTATCTGTCCAGCTACTAATTAGGTCACCGTGGTGTCATAGCAGTTTCAGAAATGGACTATAGCTAGGCCTACATGTTTTCTTTCTGATGAAAAAGGTGAGATGTAGGGTATACAAGGGCTCCAACCTGATTCCCTCTACAAACGCGAGTTTTTCCTTTGTAACAAATAAAATGGTGGGTACGAAGTGGACACAGAAAAGAGGTCAGTGATAATCATGTAATTTTGGAAACAATTGTTTTAAAAGATTAATGCACGCATGTTACGTTTCGGTGCGCCTATTGCTTTTTTTAAGAGGGGAGATTCTTTTAAATTGATTGACCAGTAGATGAAAAAAACTATTACAGAAAACTCGGAGACATGTCGATGTTGTTAGCCACATGCATACAACTGAGATTGGTTATTAATTCACCATAGCATATTTTTAAGGTTTATACGATACATAATTTTATACAATTGACGGTTATATATTATAACAATACAATTTTCATTTGCACAAATTCCGATTTTAAAGATTGAAACAAACTTTTACGACTCTAGGTTTAAAACTACTTTGCAATTGCGATCTTAGGACCTGTTTTCATTCCAACATTAGAGATTGTTAAAGAATTGATACTTTAACCTGGTTATCGTTCATTAAAGTATTAATGTGAAGTAAGTATTCGCTGGCAATCAATATATACTTTTTATAATGAAAATCGTTTTACGTCCAGTATACTATATTTCTGTATTAAGGGACATCCTACCTCAGATGTATATGTTTCATTTTTCAGACCACAACTTCAATATGTTGTTAGAGTATGGTCTAAGAGCACAAATGCAGACATAGAAAAATTAGAAAAAGTTCAATTATTTGCAGCAAGAATAGTTCCTGGTCTTACATTAATTGCTTCGAGAGACTCGTTATACCTAGAAACAGGCTGGGAACCTTTGAAAATTAGAAGGGATAGAGCTAGGTTTGTAACAATGTATAAGATATACAATAATTTAGTTCCCATATGTCTACAGAATACTGCACCTGATATTAGAAGCAGTTTCTGGATATTCCACTCGAAATTGTCTAAATCATTCAGTACCAATATGCAGGTTGGAATTATTCAGCAAATCTTTCATTCCTGATACGGTCAGAAATTAGAAAACTGTCATTGTTCACACAAGGGAAGCAACTTCTATCAATTGATTGAATATTGTTTAACGTCCCGCTAGAGAATCTTTGGTGGTGCGGAAGAAGACATCAAGGCAATATTAAAAGTAAAAGGTGCCTTTATCAGTCTTAGGAACATCTGGAAGTCAAACAGCATAAGCAAGAACACCAAGATGAGGTTATACAACAGCTGTGTCCTGTCAGTTCTGTTGTACGGAGCGGAATGTTGGAGGATGACGGAGAAAGACATTAATAAAATATCAAGCTTCCACAATGGATGTCTCCGAAAGATCTGCAAGATATTTTGGCCTAAAAAAATCTCAAATGAGAATTTACATGCAAGAACAAAATCCCCAGACATGCGCACCATACTTATGAAATACCGCTGGAGATGGATTGGGCATGTCTTAGGGAAACCCATCAATGACATAACTAGGGTCTCACTTCGATGGACTCCAGAAGGAAAAAGAAAGCAAGGCCGTCCAAAGACCACCTGGAGGAGGACCGTTGAAACAGAAATGAGAGAGGTTAGCATGACCTGGGGCAAAATTGAAAAGACTGCTAAAGACAGAGAGGAGTGGAAGAAACTAGTCCTTGCCCTATGTCCCCACGGGCACAACAAGGACTAGGTAGGTAGGTAGAGAATCTTTCTCGCATATTCTGACGTATCTGCTAAACAATGTAGTAAAACCTCCAAAATACTTTTCATATGGGAAAAGATTTATGAATATAATTCACACAAAGTTGAGACATAATTGAATTTCAAACTCTGATTTATTTCGTTGTAAGCTAATAGACAATCCAAACTGTTCATGTGGACTGTTAGAAGATGCTTACCATCTATTTTTGTGTGTAAAAAATATACTACAGCACGACATTGTTTAATGAACAAACTGCTTTCATTCAATGATGAAAGGTGAAAATAACGAACAGTGATCAATCTCATAACTCCTACAAGCAATACAAAATAGATAGTTGGGCAAACACGGACCCCTGGACACACCAGAGGTGGGATCAGGTGCCTAGGAGGAGTAAGCATTATACATTATAAATGTGCATTAAATGCTATGGGGAAATGAATCTCTTTCTGATGTACAAAATGTAGAATTTTCAAGGCTATTCAATCTATTCTAAACGATTGTGACCTTCTTTTGAGAAAAAATAATTATAAACATTTCTGACTATAATTTAATAATGATACTACGTGTACAGTCTGTAAACACAAACAATATCCATGTCCATGTATTGTATTCATTTGCATCCGTTGTAGATAACTCGTAATGTATGACCATTTTATATTTTTTTGTAAAGGGAGAGAGGGCTATCTACTCATCACCAAAAAAAAAAATTAAAACAAACAGCATGAGGGGTAAGGAAACAGAAAATGTGCTGTGGGCAGCTTGAAGAAACAGATATTGGTAGGCGTTCTTTAAACACTGATTTTGACTACGGATTCCTCCGTTTACCTGATCAAGATATAGGGATCACGGCGGGTGTGACCTGTCTTGTCGGTCAACAGGGAATGCTTTCTCTCCCTGTATCGTTTATTGATTCCTGTTCGTTAATTTCACTTTTTCATTAGAGGGGCACGGGTTCAGCAGATAAAAGACAAGCACACACAAATCATATATCATTCAAAATATGTTGGTCTACACTGTATAACTTTGCACAGGTTTAAACATTTCAACATTGTCTGTGATGCTGAGATACGCAATATAGATGAAGAAGTTACTTCGCCTCAGTGGCCGAGTGGTTAGAGCATCACGCTCATAATCACACGGCCTCTCACCTCTGGTCGGCGCAGGTTTGAATCCCGCTCGCGCCGGTAAGCGAGACAGTTTCCCAGTTTACATTCGGAAGATCGGTGGTCTCTTCCCAGGGACATTGTATCTGGGTTCTCTCTTCCACCAATAAAAACCGGGCGCCACCAGATAACTGAAAAACTCTTGAGTGTGGCGGAAAACATCAATCAATCATTGATGATAATGTAGGGACATGTAGTTGTTTTTCATTGACAAATATTTACATTTACTGGATCTTTTCTCTTATATTTCTTTTGAAATTGACATTGCTTTCATTTGCGACAACGAATGCATGTTTGTTGCAAACTAGTTCGATCCGGTTTTAGTACTACCTGTCTTCGTAATCATGACCAAATATGGTGTGTCATCAGGGTCAAAGGGTGCATTGGCTGTTCCGTTTAACGTAACGAGTGGGTCAACCGTATGATATTTTAATACCAAAATCTATTTTATTTTATTTTAAAATAATACATAAAAAATATAAACAATGAAATGTCTTTCTTTGTTGTTTCATTGGGCGATGAAGGTAGCAATCATTGCAGAAAAAAATTACATAACCCGCGTAATTTTTTCTGCAATACTAGCTACCTTCATCACCCGATGAAACAAAAAAAAAAAAGCATTTTATTGTTTAAATTCTAACACATAGTAGAGAGATTTTTCGTACAGACCAGTAAAATAATGATGATATTATTATGATAATGGGGATGATTGCTTCGTAGACTGTACTATATATTGTAATTGTCCAAACATAGCTTGACTATTCTCTTTGTATAACTATGCTACTACTGGAATCGCAGTCAATCTTGTTTTTGGAAAGAACACGATTGATAATTTCCATCTGTTTCAGTGATCAACTGGTTGATAGATGTTCCAATTTCTTATGACAGTTTATTAGAGTATTCGACAGATATCTAAGAAATAAATTCATTTTTTAAAATACATGAGGGCATAAACTGCGGCACTTACGCCAGGATACTTTTCAATAACACGCTTCAAGAAAATGATGCTGGTTTACGTGCATCATTGTTGTTCATGCGTCATGTATTTTCAAAACTGAAAATTTTCATACTTACATTTTACATGTACGTGCACTTCTTTCAAAATATTCCAAGCGGTTAGTATAGTCTCATACTATATGCAAGGGTTTCAACAGTCTCATTTAAAGTCAGCATTTCGCAAGTTCTATGGTCGTTATAACAATCTATTTTGCCAATGCAACCTATTATTGGGTCAAATGCTGTCTGACCTCTTTCATACAGATTGTTAGGCCGTTCTTGGCACACTGATTTTGACTGCGGATAACTCCGTTTAAATAGGGCTCACGGTGGGTGTGGCCGGTCAACAGGGGATGCTTACTCCTCCTAGGCACCAAAGGCATGGGATTTAGATGAAAGACATAATAGATCGACATTAGTCTGACGAGATATTCGCAGAAATTCCTTCGATAAAGTTGGTTTATACCCCGTGAATCCGTCTCGAAGCAGGTAGCCCCGTTTGTTTACCTGGTTTGTTGCACACCTTTACATTTATTAGTATCTCACAAGTGGTCATCTCTAAAGCTTACAGAAGGTTGAAACTGACTATTCAGAAATAACAGTGGGGAAATAACATATTTTGGAAAAATTGTTGCTTCCGTATAAAAATAATTTCTTTCTAGAAGGGGGGTTATGTACATAAGATCTATACAGGCTATCCACACTTCAGGTGCCTGTGCTGGTATATCCAGGGGTCCGTGTTTGCCCAACTCTATTGCTTATAGAAGTTATGAGATTGATCACCGTTCGATATGTGTTTCCTTTCAATCATACGCACATTGTATGCATTCATGAGGAAATAGCTATCCTTTAAATTGGTAAAGATGCCGAAGGTATAAACATTGGAAATGTAAATATATATATATATATATATATATATATATATATATATATATATATATAAAAACAACAACAACAAAACAACAATATGTCAAAAATGAAAAAATATCGAAACGTAATTAATTTTATTCCTATTTCCTTAAGTACATCAACGTAGATTGTATTTCAATTGAACCGAATTCATTTCTCTCTTTACTACCAACAAGTAATTACAGACAACAACACTAATATCTGGTATACGGTTTTATATATTATGTCATTGTGTCAAATTGTTATTTTGCAGACAGCGCCAAAAAAGATCTTCATTATCTGTATATTTATGATATTTAGTCCGCCCGAAAACAACTTACATAATACTGATCAATCTAAATGGTCTTTTCCTTGTCTCTGCTAATTTTGTCCGCTAAATCGTCAATGTAATAGGTGTATATTGCATCAGCTTCATGTAAAAAGAACGATAACTCCTTTTCTGTTAAGTATGACAATAACCAGTCACCACAAGCAGATCGACCGTTGTTATTAACCTGTGTATATATGTTAAATAAAACATGTATGAAGACAGAAAATCTGAGTCATTCTCTCTCTCTCTCTCTATCTAGTCTATTTCCTTACACAGAACTGAATTAAAAGGGTAGAAGAGCACATAAATAATATATAACTTGGCTCTTGTTCAGCCGGTACCATTCTAGTATACAAGTGATTTGATTGGAAATGTACACCGTGTTAAAATTAACCAGAAAAAGCAGACCCTGATGTATTTGTTCTTCGATATGATTTGAAATTTGAAAGCGAATGAATCAGCTGTATGGAGCTTGAATAAATTATTATTGCAAATCTTAGTCTAGATCCGTACTGATAGATTACCTTGTGTCCTCGGATTTTTAAAATTAGCAGATATTACATATGCCCCCTTTCAACCCTCCCCCTTGAAATTGCTTCATAATTCTTATCAGTCTGAACCACGAGTTCATAGTTTAAATCAGCTGATATATGATGATCTATTAGCAATTTAATGTGAAATGAACACCGTTGTAAAATACATACACTGCTCAAATGTGGATGAGGATATCAAGTAGGCCTATTTAGAATTGCAATTGTAATTAAAAGATTCATATAGCGCCCTATCAACATTAGTTCTCTAAAGCGCTTTACAAATGTGAGAAAAAAGATAAAATAAAATCGATGTGCACATACATGTGAATGAAATATTCACAGTGTCAGAATTAAAATGCATAATTACATGTATTGTTATTAATATATACCGCTTAATGCAATGATTATAAGACTCTCTTATGAGTAGCCATGAAATATAAGGTGATTCCACCCGAGGGTTGCAAAAAAGCTGTGAAACCCGAGGCTTTGCCTAGGGTTTTACCGCTTTTTTGCAACCCCGAGGGTGGAATCACCTTAATATTTCATGGCAACTCATAAGAGAGTATTTTTCTCTCATATTTCTAGAGTTTTCCGTTTTCCTTGTGCCAAGCGACGCCATTTTGAGAATTTTCCAATTAATTAATTTTTCGCTGTACATAAAAAATAACACCAGAATTGAATTCTACGACCTTAATTTTGGCAACTACGTTGCTGACAAAAACTCGGCGACGAGTGTATAAGTGAATGATATTAGAGTTATTCCTCTTTGAATAAATCAATAATCAGGGTGATACGTGACTAACTCGACAGTCCATCAGCGCGAAACATTTTGACAGACCTAATCAGAATATGAATCCACAACTGCACATTTTTTTTTCTTAGAGGAGCATTAATATTGATATTAATTGAGCAGTTATTTAATGACGAGTGTGTGAAGAGAGATTCCAAGTGGTTTTTGTTGGTGAATATGGGCATGGCTAGACTTTCGTTTTCCACGCGTGCAAGGACTCGAGTCTCATAGACATTGGAGGCACTTATTTCACCTGAGACACGGACAGTAGACGTTTGCAGAGTGAATGTGGAGGTAGGCCTAGAACTAATAGACCGTGTGTGCTGGGTTTCTGTGAACTGGCATAATGCACCAAATGACATAGGTGTATGAGGAATTTGTGACTGTTGTTGAGTGTGCGGTAGTTGTTCAAGGAATGTGTAATTTTGTGTCCGGTCACATACACCTGGAGATAATCAGGGACATTACAATCTGTCATTTTTTGTACAAGAGCTTTGCAGACGCTAGTGTTCGTCAATCGAGGCGAGGCAAGTTGCAAGCTAGTTGTGTATTGATTATGACGTCACGGGATATGTAAGATAAACGTCACGTGATATGAAAGATAGAAATATCTTACATACCTTTCTTTCATAGAATATCTGTATCTTACATACGTAGATATGAGAGAAATAATTATCCTAATAACATATAAAACAATTTAAAACAACACTAAGGATTGATTGAATATTGTATTACGTCCCTCTCGAGAATATTTCACTCACATGGAAACGTCACCACTGCCGGTGAAACAACCCTTAGGAATAATTAAATACATAGAAAGGACATAAGTATAATTCATGTTTATCAGCTATTACCCAAAAACTCTGCTCACCGTAGCTCGTTTTTGCTGTCATAAAAATCTGAACAAAAGAATGATTGAGATTGAAAATTTGTCATTTATGACAATACCAAATGACGAAAGAAATCGTCAACATAAGATTTTGGGGGAAATCAGATAATACATTCTACATCAAAGTACCTGCAAAGCTAAATTACTCAAAGTCTGATTTCCCCCAAAGAAGACAAAATAACTTAAATAATACTACGCTATAAGATGACAAATAAAAATTCATCAAAACAAACCCAGAGCAAAAAGATGGCGAACAAATAAGGCCAACCCAAATGACGAAAAAGCCTATATAAAAAGATTGCATAGCACCGGAGTAAACCTCCACATTGAGGACGGAAAGTTGGGGTGGTGGAGGGTTGAACAAAATGAAAAAACTTTGATCCGCTTTACAATTTGTATTCACTGAATCCCATGTATATGAAAAGACTAACGTGTGCAAAACACAAGCTATCGCGTGCCTATCCAAGCCATTGATTGGCTACCAAACTTGAGGCCCCCAACGGGGTAAAGTTATACGAGGTCCCCAATAGGGTAAATGACACATATACATGTATACGCTTTGAACATAAATGCTATTATGTTCCATAATATTGATTAACAAACAACAGTTCAAATAGCAACTGAAGGTTGGGGGGTTTTTTTTTTGGTAAAAAAAAAAGTAACAGCACTGTAAGAGCTGTAATGTAAGGGCACTAAGTATGAAAAAATCACAAATTAAAAGCTAATCTAAAAAAAAAATGTGTTTTGAGGTCCGCGATGCGGCCTTATCCAAACCTAATTTTCTGCTGCTTGTGGTTTTCTATATAAATGACGTCATCGTTTCCTCTGCGTGTAACGGACTCTGGTTGGGAAAGGGTGAACTTTGACATCATCCCTCTCTATCCTTTATTTGAATTGCAACCGTTCGTGCCGTAAAATCTCAATTTTGTTACCAGTGTAAACAATATCAACCAGAAGTACCCCTGCCGACCATTTTGTTCAGATCACGTGATCGGCGTGGCTAAATGCGACAATTCCCGGGTGTTCCGGATGAACTCGAAACCTGCTTATTAACAAACATTAACATTAGTAATATAATTTGATTAATTAATCAATATAACATTAGTATATTGCTTATACTTTAATTTGATAAATACTGCTTTAAGTGTGCCAAGAACGGCCTAACAATCGGCACGAAACACGTCAGACAGCATTTGACCCACTGGTAGGTTGTAATGGCAAACTAGATCGTTTTAACGACCATAGAATTTGCGAAATGCTGATTTTAAACGAGACTGTTGGAACCCCTGTATTTGATAATAATTTGATCTCGCCGGTTCTATATCCTCTAGTTTGTTTTCCTGTTTATCAATACGATACATGAATAAAACATACCGGTCTTAGAACGAGATTAATATAAGCCTTTTGGTTTGTTTCTCAATCTATTTCATGTATAAGACATTGTTTGTAAACATTATTATTGAATCATTTACGAATAAATATTGTTTAAACTAAACATACCGGTAAAATGATTTTTTTTAAAGATTCTACTGATTTTAACTACGGATAACTTCGCTTACCTGATCAAGATATAGGACTCACGGTGGGTGTGACCGGTCGACAGGGGATGCTTATTCCTACTAGGCACCTACTATCACCTCTGGTATATCCAGGGGTCCGTGTTTGCCCAACTCTCTATTTTGTATTGCTTATAGTAGAACAAGTATGAGATTGATCAATGTTCGTTCTCTTCGCCTTTTACTTAATACAAGATACATTTGGAAGAAGCTTCAAAATTGTTACGAGTTTCTTGTATGAATATATTATTCAATCCCTGTTTCACCTTGCATATAAATTGTTTAAATTAACACCTAGCATTTCTTTCCTCTTTTACAAAAATCCGAGTGAATAATCAATAATTCATTTGCTGGATATGTAATCCTTTAACTTCATAACTGTAATTTTTTTTAATTGTTAAACAACATACAAGTAGTTTCTTTGTACCTATATTGTAACAACATTCCACAAATAAAAACCCATTCATGCAAACAACATGTACTTCAAGTGTGGTAACTCATTCATATTGGACTTGGTTTTATTTAACATGATTGCATGAATTATATTACTTTCCTCGTAAAGCATTAATTTTTCCCCAGTAAGAATAATCACTCATTCATTGGCTTTCTAAGATAAATGTATAATTGATATCTAATTACATCACCCATGTCCTCATTCATAGTGGCATACCATATAAAGAATCTGAAATAATGAATAACAATAAAACTAAACTGTCTGAATAAAAAATGTAGTTGTTCAAATATATAAATAATATCAGATCCGTACAACTAATGAACACTAGGGATTTTTAATTATTACACGTGTAGACTGTTCGACTGCATTGATTATTGATGAGAGTACAAATATTGACCACACTAACGAATTTCCATCCATTTGCATGTATTATAACAATTCATTGGAGAAAATCGCTCTTCTTCGCCGCTCATTGATTTCTGCACAATCTCAATCCAGATCAAAACAACAAAGACCTCGAAGTTTTACATTAATTGCAACTTAACAAGGCATGTAGGTTATGGTCTTCGGGTTTTTTTTTTTGAATTCCCCTTTAATCTTCTCTCTTTTATTCAACATTTTTGTTATTTACCTAGGCGTCACCATCAACCAGGAGCTAATGTGGGCGAGCTACATTAACACCACGATCGGGAAGTCAACGCACTCACTTGGATTTCTACTAAGGAACCTGGGTCGGTGTAAGCCATCAGCGAAGGCAACAGCATAATGACATTGATTATACCGTCATCGAATATGCACCATCATATACACCAAGCTACATTGATCAAAGACCTAGAGCGTAGAGTCGCCAGGTTTGTCTTCATATATAAAGACACTCTAGCTGTGTTTCTTCTTTACTGGATCAACTAGGCTGGAATTTTTAACAGCATCGGCGGATCAAACATCGACTTGTTCTCTCCTACAAGATCAGGAGCTCGTTAGTAGACATCAGTCCAGCCCAAAACCACACGCCTAGAGATCCAGGACTAGGGGGCGCTGCTATAGACACCCACGTACTCATTCCCTCCGTCGGTTTAAGGACTGGAATTGTCTACCAGAGTCCGTTACAGCAGCATCCTCTCTGAAAGAATTCAGGGCCTTGGACAGGAAGAACAAAAATTATATATTTAGCGTTCCGGTCGAAACGCTAAACCTAAAATTGAATTATGCGACATCATGCAAGTTTAATGATTCAAGTCTAATGCGGTCTTGAATTGAACCCCATACTGGAAGTGAATGCTCTGCCCATTGAGCTACCTAGACCACCACCTGTCTGAAACCACCCCCTACTGGAAGTGAATGCCCTGCCCATTGAGCTACCTAGACCACCACCTGTCTGAAACCACACAGAGTGTTTCTGTCCAATGCTTTTTCTGGTCCCGACAATCTTATTCTTGTAATATAACATTTCCTTATGGACACTGATAGCCTTTAAGTAACAGAGGATCACTGAGCATGCTCACAAGAAAAAATTATATATTCCTTTGTATTTATCGGTCAAGGTACGTAAATATAAGTAAATATACCCGTACTGATATTATAAAATGAATTTTGATCTCTAGTATTAGTAGAAATCTTACATCGTCCAGATCAATGTCGTCAAAGTATATTGCATACAAATGTTGTGATAGTTTTAAGTTTTCTTTCAATCTTCCTCTCAATAAGCTTAGCCAGGTCTCCATAAGTCAACTACTTTTAATTATAAAAATCGACCTTGTTCTTTTATCATTGATTCAAACGTTATATGATTTAATTATCAATTGAAGAAACTTTTATTATTCTAACCCCTTATTATGAATGTTGAAGGATTCAGAGGCACACTTTATTTCATTTGAATACAGACTAATTAATTTTTTGTATTTTTTACAAATAAAATATCTCTGACAGAATGCTCGTCGAAGGATAAAAACGAAATTCGAGTTGTTTGATTGTTCAACAAACAGCTAATCATATTCAAAAAATATATATACATGTATGTAGGTCAGAATAAGATAATGTAAGGAACAATGTTTTGCATAAAACAATCCTGTTACATTAGCTTCTCCATTTGTATGCAAATTCCTTGAAACTATTTTCTTATTTGGTGGAAGACACCAAAGTTCTTTAGATCTGCATAACATTAAAACAAACTTGTGTTTAACCACAAGATCTTCAGTGGCGGATTTAAGGGGGGCGCAGCCGGCGCATCCCCCCCCTTAAATTTTCAAATTTAAGGTAAATCGTGGTATCTTGTTTAGAAAAATGTACTAAACGATAAAAGAAGCAATAATGTCTTGCACTCCCTGAGAAATAAACGACAAAATCATTTGATTTCTTGAATTACTTTATTGGAAGAACTTATTTTTTTCGAAAAACCCTTAAAATTTGCACCATTTATTAATTTCACCTTATAAAAAATGATGGAAAATAGTACAAATGACTAAATAGGAGACATATTTCAAGCCCTATAAAATCTGTAAAACTCAGGAGCTTCGCCCCCTGAGCCCCCACTTCAAGGCGGTCCCCAGACCCCCTACCTCATAAAGTGGCGCCCCCCGTAACCACAATTCCTGGATCCGCCCCTGATCTTGGAATTCTACTTAGACTTGAAGCGCCCAAAGCATATATGAAATCTACGAAAATACAGCATTGGGTTAACAATTGAATTAATCTGGGCGATGGCTCCCAGAGAAATGATTATTTCCCTATTGTGGAAAACATTATACCGAAGTAGCATATCTATGAAGATCGTACACATTATTGGTAACGTACACGTGACATAAGCAAACAGATAAATGAAAAGTGTTTTTGCTGAACTGACATAACGATCACGAGAACGTCTGTTCATGTCTTCTGTCATTGCAGAAGAATGGCCGTGATTTTGAATGTAATCGACAGCATTGCTGTCAGTTGCATGGCTCTCGGTTTGTATGTCGTCTCTGGATACTGATTTGGATGCTTTAGAAAGAACCAACCGAATTTTTCGCAGCAGGAGTATGCTGAAAAATGTCTGCAATGCTAGGAAAACAATGTAACATACAAATGTTTTCAAGTTCAGACGTTTATGATAGTCACCAAAAACACTGAGTAGCGAACATTCAGTAAGGTCCTTTTCTTTTGCTTGCCAGATGAGCGGAATGACAAATACAAGGGTAACAGTTACCCATAATGCACAGCACAGCTTTACGTAAAACGATTTTCCACGCATGCTTTTAGGACGAAAAGGAAACTGGATTTCTATCAGTTGAAACATCGTCAACATCAATATCTGATAAGGTGAAACGTAAAACAGAATGATTCCAAAAGTGTGCAAGGATAAACACAGCGGAAAGGAAAACGCCATAGGTGTCCTCAGATAGGCCAAAGTATTGCTTAACAAGTACACTCCCGATAAGAAGTCGGAAATCGCCATGGAAACATAGCAAACATTTTTACTTTCCATGTGGGATTTTTGTCGCCAGAATGTAAATGTGACGAGAAGGTTTAGGATTATGATTAAAATAGCCACAATCACAATGAGGCTTGATATCCAGATGACAAAAAGACGTCCACCACGCACCTGTTCTTCCTCGTTATATACCGATTCATTTAGAAGCGGTGTTGTGGAAACTTGGGTTAAATTAAAAGTCGAATTGCTACTTCTCTCTTCCATCGTAAACTCTTTCGCTGTAAGATATAATTCGATATTTTACATTTACCAGAACCACAGAACTTAGCAAAAGCAATTTAAGAGAGAAAAACAGTAGTATCAATTTAGTTTTAGTATGAAAAGTGAAATTTGTTCTGTTTTCTAAATACCACTTTTCGGGGATTGGATAAAGAAACTGTAGTCAGAATTATTGTATTTCGTTTGCAAACAAAAGATCATGTAATCGGGGTGGCTGAGGTATTTCAGAGAATGGGCACTGCCTCTTTGACACGAGGTGCGACATAAGCAATGCAATTCTGGACCTGTCTCTTCAGATAAAGAGCTCTTGTACAAACATTTTTTGTGAATTGAGACCCGGAGTTTCTTATATGTGCATTGCAAACATTTTACCTTTTCTAAAGTACATGCATGTTTGTGAAATCACAGTACAACATAGGTTAATATATCAGTTTCAATCTGTTCGTGAACATGTACCCTACAGTTACTAATTGTGTATCATCTTGATCATGTCAATAATCAAATGTCGGAATAAAATTTCCTGTGAGGTCTCTCCATTATCTTACCAATAAATGCTCCTTCATAAAAGTTAGAATCGAGGTCACTAGAATAAACCAACCAATCATAGGCAGATGAAAGGTGAAGCTAATGAACAGAGATCAATCTCATAAACTCTATAAAGAATACAAAATAGAGAGTTGGGCAAAGACGGACCCCTGGACATACCAGAGGTGGAATCAGGTGCCTAGAAGGAGTAAGCATCCTATGTCGACCGGTTACATCCGAAGTGAACCCTGTATCTTCATCAGGTAAACGGAGTAATTCGTAGTCAAAATCAATGTGCCAAGAATGACCTAACAATCGGTATGAAACACGTCAGTCAGCATTTGACCCAATAATTAGTTGTATTGGCAAACTAGAACATTATAACAAACATAGAATTTGCGAAATAATGACTTTAAACGAGACTGTTGAATCCCTGTAACATCAACTTGTTTGTCAGTAATCTGCCTCAATTTAAAAATTGATCATATGCAGAACAAGCTCTTGTGTATCGAATCAGTTGAGAGATATAAACACCTTATGCAGGAGATAATGAAATATTGCAACATAGATATGGGAAGTTGGCGATGGAGAAACTGAAATCATCCCATTTGTCATAAAGTTGAGTTGTTAGTTTGCCGTCGATATTTCTTTTCAATAAACAATTAATCAATCTCCCGCTGTTATCTATAGTTACAAAACATCTTTCAGAATAAAGGAGTTTTAGAAATAACACTAATTTTCCTTTGGAATACGCATAACATTCTGTCATTCAATTTCTTCCAAATACATTTGTAACACCTGTAATGTAGTAAAGTTTTCAACATCTGAATAAAACAAGAGCTTAATGATGAAAATCTAAAAACAAGTCGCATGACCTTAATTGTGATATTACGCATTCTTAATTCTATAATAGCTTACCTTAATCTAACAGAAATTCGTAATACTGGCCATACAATCTACAGCATTTCCATACTGCACCGTTCACCGGCTGCTAGGTGCAATGTTATCGTTATATCGTAATATCCTCAAGGGAACTGTTTAGCCCTGATTGGATGACCAGCTGAGTACTTCATAAGCGACTGGTCATATGGTTTGATTGGTATTGATCAACGAGATATTTAGTTAATTAATCACACGAGAGTTTTATATATACATGTATAATTAATGCCGGGTCAACAAATTAAAACAGTGAACCTAGCTCTTCCTACACAATGACTGGCCACATAAACTAGTTCTAACTTTCAAGACGAAATCAATATGATGTGATGTGATGGTTTTGGAATTCCATAAAAAAGATTATGACAATGCTCTGAAAATCTATCAATATAAAATGTATCGTAGATTAGAAAATATTGATAAGATGTCTAAAGGTGTGATACGTAGTATAAAATCATATATTACAGTGCATTCTAACATTTTAAATGTTGAAAAAAGCAACAACCAAAAGCCTCAAAAAACAAAGGTATTTTATCTTTTAAAATATGAAATCAAAGTGTGATTTTTGTTATATACACGAAGGCGGGCACCTGTCATCAGCACGAGATGGGGGTGGGGGATTTATGTAATTGTGGAATTATACACGAAGGCGGGCACCGGTCATCAGCACGAGATGGGGGTGGGGGATTTATGTAATTGTAGAATTACACGCGAAGGCGGGCACCGGTCATCAGCACGAGGTGGGGTGGGGGATTTATGTAATTGTAGAATTATACGCGAAGGCGGGCACCGGTCATCAGCACGAGGTGGGGGTGGGGGATTTATGTAATTGTAGAATTATACACGAAGGCGGATAACTGTCGTCCACACGAGATAGCGGGAAGCTGACTAGACAGGTACCTGTGGTCAACACGAGGTAGCGGGAAGGTTGATTGATTGATTGTATATTGTTTAACGTCCCTCTTCAGAATTTTTCACTCATATAGAGACGTCACCACTGCCGGTGAAGGGCTATAAAATTTAGGCCTATGCTCGGCACACACGGTCTTTGAGCAGGGAGGGTTCTTTATCGTGACACGGGGCCTTGGTTTTTGCTGTCTCATCCGAAGGACCGCCCCATTTAGTCGCCTCTTACGACAAACAAGGAAGACTGAGGACCTATTCTTACCCGGATCCCCACGGGAAGATAAGCGGGGAGGTGATTGATGTAATTTTGGATTTATACATACAGGCGGGTACATGTACCTATCGTCAGTACGAAATAGTGGGGAGGTAATAAGGCGGGTACCTGTCGTCAACACGAGATAGTGGGGAGATAATTAGGCGGGTACAGTGTACCTGTCGCCAACATGAGATAACGGAAAGCTAATATAGGCGGGTACCTGTCGTCAACATGAGATAGTGGGGAGGTGATTAGGCGGGTACCTGTCGCCATTGGGTAAACCTCTGTCTGGCACGAGGCCGTTCTTTACACACTGATTTAACTACGATTAATCCGTTTACCTGATTAGGATATAGGGCTTACGGTAGGTGTGACCGGTCGACAGGGAATGCTTACTCCTCCTAGATACTCTGGTATGTCCAGGGGTCCATGATTGCCTTACTCTTATTTTTTTTAGTTTTCAGATTGACCACTGTTTGTCATCTTCACCTTTTCTCTTATTGATGATATTTTTGGGAGGGACATACTTGTAAACATGCTTCTAGATTTACCCCATCCTAGAGAAGAGTGGAGGTGTGGCCGTTGCCTTTTTTTGTTAAGTCCTCCAAACCATTGGGGGGACTCATTTGGTTTATGGAATTTGTTGAACAGGTGTCATGAATCCTAAATCTGCAGTTTAGAATTTTTAAATGCTCGATATGTGATAATTAGAATAATGTTACGTATTGTGGCGATGTTATATAAATATTGCATGTAGTTGAGGGTAACATTGAACATTTTCACCCTTCGAGAAACCATTGTCAACCTCGGCGTATGCAATATTTGTTTGATTATACTGAATGTTATATAAACAACAAAGCAGAAAGACGTACGTCTGTTGACATTTGATCAATCACTGTCATGTGATATTTGGTATATCGATGCAGGTATTCGTGGTTATTACAAACGCTCAAACGACGTCGTCTAACAATCTACGGCGAACCGTAAGCGCATAAATTTGACGCAAGTGATATTTTTTTTTATAATATCACCCGTTGTCAAGTACTGTTACCCGTTGCTAGATACTATCACCCAGGAGTGTGTGCTTTCTGTTCTCAGAGGGTAACAATGTTTTTTCAAATGCTTCTCGACCAATCAGATACGAGTATTTTACATGAAAGTATTATAAATAGAAATATTTTTTTGTAATAAAAGGCCCACAGGCCTTATCGGTGACCTGAGTATTAATTAAAAGTATCACTAGTCCAAAGGGCTTCAAAATCGAGAAAATGTTTCCTGTTTTGACTATCTAAGTTAAATTCTTACATCGGTATTCAGCAAAAGTGTTCTTAAAACTTAAATGCCCTTGAACATGCCTATACTGATGAAAGGCTTTACATAATATATTACATGTAAAATTAACACAATATGACTAATTTGGACCTGTCCCAGAGTCGAAAGCCTGGGGCTGCGAAATTCACAATTTTAGTACATCTTTTTCTGCTTTTCATCAGTAACCTTAAAAGAGTCTTTCAAATGATATCACTATCATTATTTTGGCTTCATCCTGGAACCAAACCCTTACCCCTTAGGATCATGATTTACAATTTCGGTAAAGGACTATCCATTCCTTCTAAATATCCATTTAGTTTAAGGTAATTCCACCCTTTTAGAATTGCAGGTACAATCTTATATTTGATTGTTGATTCTTCAAATAATATATCTTAGTAACATATAAAAGTGATAAAATAAGTATGTTGCGGTTTTAATAAAAAAAATTATCAATTAGCATAATATACCTGTTATCAGCGTCAGAAAATTGCAGTTTTCATTAAACAGCATTATTAAAATCTCACAAAAACTTGTTGTAACGATGTGATAGTATTCATAACAATTTCATGAAACTGTTTCTTTAAGAATTATACAATTTTTTGGTGAAAAATTAAGGAAATCTATCGCATAATGGACTTGATAGATAAGTTAATGAAAACAGAGTTATTGCTCTTGGATTCAATATTTTGAAACATATTATTGATTATTTATATGTAACTTTAGACTTTTGAAATATTTTATGGTTAACAAGATTTTTTACAATAACCATTGAAACAGATTCCAACAAAATTTACGTTCCTGTCATGCGTAAATCTTGTTCTATCATTGACTTTTCAAAAAGTCTTATGACGTCACAGGAGGGTGGAAACACCTTAAATACACACTATATATATATAAAGTTTGGGCCCGCCCTGAGTCCAAGCCTCTACCCCGGGATCATGAAATTTACAATTTTGGTAGAGGTCTTCTTGCACTATATCACTATGCATTTAGGTTTTCTTAAATATATGCTGTTTTAGAGAAGAAAATTTTTGAAAATTGGTCAATTTTTGCTCAGCTCCTAAAGCTCCGGGGGTGCTAGAGTCCTCAAATTTACAATTTGTTTCACCCTTGTTTCAAAGATTGATTGATTGGTTGCGGTTTTACGCTGTTTTTGGCAATATTTCAGCCATTTTACGGCGGTTGGCTAATTGAAATTTGTTTGGTTGTGAGTGTTTGAGTTTCCCTGAGGGCTCCCAGGGATCCTACTCTTTCGAAAATCAGGGAAACAGTCTTTTGTGTGTCAAGGGGTTGTGATCCTTGACACGGGACACCCTTTAACGTCCCATTCGACGGACATATGAGTTAAAAATACATAAACAGATTTTTAAAATAAGATCATTTCGTGTATATGAACAGTTGTATTATAAAAGTATCAAAGTTTTCTGTAAAAATCGCATTCCTGTAAATATTGTGTAATCTAATGATTATCAATATTTGTAAAAAGTTCTTTCATTGATTAAACATTACCAAAAAAAAACCGTATGGACCCACGGGTGCTCGAGTCCTGACAATTACAATTAATGTCCTCTTCGTCCCAAAGATGTTTCATACCAAACTTGAGAAGATATCAAGAAGTTAAAAATGTTCAATTGTTAACGGACAACAGACGTCGCCGGACGCAAACCAATATTGCAATAGGTCACCTGAGTTTACCCATCCCCCACGTTCTACACCTACAGAGTCACTACTGAGTCACAGTAACACCTGAGTTTACCCACCCCCCACGTTCTACACCTACAGAGTCACTACTGAGTCACAGTAACGCCTCCTCTAATGTAGCAATATGCAAGTGGGATTTACCAACATTGTTGTACAAGTACAAGGTATCTATCAGTGACATTGCTGACCATATTGTTTTATGTTGTATGAAAACGAATTAAGTTTACTTGATCATCTGAGTTTGGTTGAATTGTTTTCCACAGTGTGATTTCTGTTCTCTCGCATTTGACAATTAAAGTTTAGTGCCTATATCCTGTGCGCTAGCCGGCCACACTTCTGTGTCATGCACAGAGACACACGTTTACTGGTTATCATTTTGAATGTTATCACTCGTAATTCTCAACCACGAGAACTCCACTATCACTCGTAATTCTCACACTCCTGACGTAAAATCACAAGAATTTAGTACAGCATTGTACATGATAAAGACACTATCTAAGATAGCTCTTTTGAGTCTGGAATGGTATCCCTTTCTGCCACAGCACCTTTGTATCCATATGATACTTCCAATATTTGCAGTATCACATGTCTGACTCAATTTCTGCCAGGTGTTATGTAAAATGCTAAAGGGTATCGAAGACTTTGGGGTTTTACGGATGGATCAGGAAAAACCAAAATTTGTTGCTCATATGTATTTCGAACATAAAAATTCAACAGAATCTTTCGATTTCTCTCGATGTTGAAAACGTTCCATGTTTTCATCCAACAATAACTTTCATTTTGTAAAGTTTCCAGGCTCCACTCCTGACGTAATTCAATCGTTTAAACTTTGAACATTTATATGAAATGGAGCGTAATATCCGTGATGCTTAAAGTAAGTGGAAAGAATGGTCATTCTTCCTCGTAATTAGTAATAGCCTTCTTGCTTTCATTTGTCAGTCGCCCTCTTAAAACATTCATTACTTGCGTTAGCTCAGTGGTTCTAGCGTTTAATTCGTAACAAGTAGGTAATGAGTTCGAGCCCCGCTCGTATCATGTCAAATATAAATTATGGCCCTGTCACACTACATCACGACCTCACTACGTTATATCATTTTTTTTTAAATCGTGGTGAGATCGTAGTGCGAACGGCATGAATTTGTAATTTTGTCTGTCTTCACGATGTTACTGCGTCCTCAATGCGCTCTTATCACGACCCCACTACAATTAAACTACGGCCTTGTTACGACTTCACCACATTCCATCACGTTCTAACTACGCTCTCAACACGACTCCCACGACTGCAACACGAGTTTCCTACGCTTCTGCCACGATTGTACCACGATCTTACAACGATTCTACCACGATCTTACTATGGTTCTACCATGTTTCCGCGCCGATGTCGCCACGCTTTGCAGCAACTGAATCAGATCCAGATTCAGTATAAATACAGCTCAGAACCTTCTTGTCATCCAGCAAGATCTACGCTGCCTTACGATTCTCCTCCTCCTTCGCCTAAGTAACAATATAGCAGCTTGGTCGTTAAGTGCCATATACTGAATATGCATCAACATCTCCATCAATATTTCTTGGTCTGGCCTTTCCATGATTCCAAAGAAGCAATGGTCATATGCAACCTTTGTTCAGTTTTTATACCAGTGTGTGGGGGAGAACAGAACGTGATTCGGTCGTGGCTTGCGCGCAGTGAAATCGTAGTGAGGACGTATTAAGGACGGGATGAGCTTGGTAGAAACTTACTACAGCTACAGTCTTCAACAACATAGTATGGACGTGCCGTGATCGTAGCGGAAGCGTGAAGAAAACGTAGTGCAAACGGGATGATCGTAATGAGAACGTAGTGAAAACGGGATGGTCGTAATGAGAACGTAGTGAAAACGGGTTGGTCGTATAGAGACCGTGGTGGAATCGCAGTGCAGTCGTTTTCTTCTGCATCACGATCCCATTACGATGCTACTACGACCATGCCGATCTAAATACGACCTTAGTACGACCTTACTACGCTTCCACTACGATCAAATTTGACCACGACCGCACTTTGTTTTGAGCATGTTCAAAGTTGCTCCATGACCATCACGACCATAAAGACCTTACTACGTTCTTACTACGACCTTACTACGACGTACCCGATCGCACTACGATCATCAATTTTTACATGGTCGTAGTGCGAACGTGGCCTAGTGTGATGGGGGTATAAGTCATGACGGCTCCTTGCCAAACGCTCGACATTTAGAAGTGATAATCACGGTCTTTCTGAACGCTCGACATTTAGAAGTGATAATCACGGTCTTTCTGAACGCTCAACATTTAGAAGTGATAATCACGGTCTTTCTGATACGACTTTAAAGACGGAGGTCCCGTGTCACGGTAGGTGTTGGTAAGTTAAAGAACCCTCACTGCTACTGTATGAGCGCTAATCATAGGAATAAATTTGTGTTGTTTCACCTACGACTGGTGACGTCTCAGTATGAGTGAAAAATTCTCGACGGGACGTAAACGAAACGACCAACTTTAAAAACATTCAATAACTTATTTTACCTCCCCAATCTCACGTAAAAATCGTCCGTGTGCACGATGAATCTCAGGTCTTTTTCTCTTCTCAGAGGTTTATAACTACACGAAGAAAATAAGAGGCTTTCAACAGACAATTTGTGTGTGTCCTTACAAGTTATTTACTTTGAATGATTAGCTTTGGCTAGCTCACGCCTGTCTTTTGGGTATTACATTCGAAGAACGTTAACAAGACCTTTCCGCGTCATCGATGTCTTCTTCTTTCTGTCCATTTTTTGACAATACATGTGTTCTTAATGTCAGTAAAAACCAGTTTCCTTGGCAATCATTCATCCATAAAGCTTGATTTACTTTTTGAAGAAATTCTTCGTATGTTCTCTTCCGAAATAGGAACTTTCATATCGTTTTAATATGAAAAGGTGAAGATAAAACTTCTATAATGATTAAAGAATTAAGAGTTGCGCAAACACGGACCCCTGAGGCATGGACACACCAGAGGTGACATATTTGTACATACATGAATAAGCGATGAACCGAGGCAATGTACAGAAATGTTAGTTGTCCAAAGAGTATTGAGTTGTTCCGGTTCCTTTCCATACTCGTACTATTTCTCACAGGCATTTGAGAAGCAGTAGACGATATTTGACGGTTGATTATAGCCGATAAATGGACTTTATTTCCAGTTCACCATGACGATGCGAGAGGTAGGACCTTGACATAGTTGCCTCTAAACGGTAGGGGTCTAATTATCATATTAAGTCGAACTTTTCAAGCGATGCAGCTGGTAAAACAGAAAACCAAGATGGTGGTGTGATATACCTTGTGAATATTATGTTTACAGGAATGTTTTTAATTATAGATATCTAATTAAAACGTCGAGTGTCTGTGCTATTTCTGTTACAGTAGAGTCTATGTGACCTAATATCCCCATATATCCCTCCTGCACCCCCGCTCCCATGGGGATCGGGTTAGAATAGGTCCTCAGTACCCCTTGCATGTCGTAGAAGGCGATTAAATAGGGCGGTCCTTTGGATGAGACCGCAAAAACCGAGGCCCCATGTCGCAGCAGGTGTGGCACGAAACATATCCGTCCCTGCTCAAAGGCCATAAGCGCCGAGCATAGGCCTCAATTTCGCAGCCCTTCACCGGCAATGGTGATGTTTCCTCTCGAGGGACGTTAAACAATATTCAATTAATCATTCAATCCTGCACCCCCGGAGCCTTAAGGATGGAACAAAAATTGATCAATGTTAAAGCATCTTCCCTACAACCTCACGTCTGTAATAAAGATCTAGGCCTCTACCGAAATTGTAAATTGAAAATGATCTCCGGGGTAAACGTACTGACTCCAGGGCGGGGCCAAACTTGGTATATATAAAGTTTATGTGGAAACCATTTTTGAATGTCTTTTAAAATGTTATTGATAGCATAGATCTTTAATGCTATGCCGTGGGCCTCTTGTTAGTTAAATATTTAGATGAAATAATTCCAGATCCATCTCCGCTAAGTTCTGTTTTTATATGTCAGTATTGAAAAATATCATCGGGAACAGGGGCCAGACTGATAGCTTTCATAACGTACTAGGATTACTTTTCAATATTTACGTCCAATATTCGTGTTTATTATAAATGAAGACCGAATACGTACTTCATATTGGATAGAATGAATAGATATAAAAATCAACGGGGTTCGAATTGACTGCTACGTAACATGGCTATCTTTAAAAACGAAATCATTTGAAGTTGCGACTATTCGGTTCACATGGGAATTTGATAAATGTTTGGACAAAAATATACTAGGAAAATATGCAAGGAATTTTTTTGATATTATGATGCCAGAATACAGTGACCTACGCCGTAAATCGAAGGTTTGTATAAGGGGTGCATCTGTAGCTCTCTGGTATGACCAAATATTTTCCAAGAGAGCTGCAGATCTGCATTAGTTCAGATGCACATGTAATTCCAAATTGTCGGTACGCTTAGCACGCACTGTGTTGTATGCAAGGTGAAGATAACGAACAGTGATCAATCTCAATACTCCTACTAGCAATACAAAATAGATAGTTAGGCAAACAAGGACCCCTGGACACACCAGAGGTGGGATCAGGTGACTAGGAGGAGTAAGCATCCCCTGTTGACCAGTCACACCCGCCGTGAGACCTATATCCTGATCGGCAGTCAAAATCAGTGTGCCAAGAACGGCTTAACAGTCGGTATGAAACACGTCAGATAGCATTTGACCCAATGAAAGGATGTATTGGCGAACTAAATCGTTATAACGACCATAGAATTTGCGAAATGCTGACTTCAATCGAGACTGTTGAAACCCTGTTTGTCAGTAACTTACCTCGATTTAAAAACTGACTATACGCAGAACAAGTACCTGTGTTTGATTGAATAAACCTGTATAACAACTTCACATTTTATGATAAAAGAAAACGCAAACCTCCTGCATAATAAACTTACATGTACATCCGATTTATCATGTTGCGATGACTTTTTGTAAAGTTTGAACATGAATCAATGTATATGTTTGAGTTAAAATTTTACATCTACAATGTATGTGTGTATGCAAAAATGAAATGAATTGTTTTTATTTTTTAATAATTGTCAGATACATGATACTATAATAATATTGTAACGTACAGTGATCTGAACACGCTCACCGTTGCTTAGAGAAATACTACCATATCACTAGAAACGCTACATGTAGCTCTCTAGCGAAGCAGTAGAAATTCCCTACATACTGAGCGCTACACTTCCTACGCTCAGGGAAGCTTCGTTCCAAAGCTTAGCATGGATCTTCTCTGATTGTTTGGCACCTCTTCGGCAAAGCCATCCGCCGTTCACGACGACAACCGCCGTCATCCCGGGACGAAACCCCGTCCGTACATGGACACAAAGTCCAAGAGATAATCTATCTGAAGCAGGTCTCCCACCAAACCTCAGTCACTACCCTGTCACGATTTTGTAACGTGCAGTGGTTTGAACACGCTCGCCTTTCCTTTTGCGTGACCAAGAGAAATCACCAAAAAAAAAAAAGCTAGCTCAAGATCGAGGCAGTAGAAGTTCCCTGTATAAATGCCAACAAGTCGATATTAGATATATTTAACGATATCGTGCTTCCATACCATACGCAGGTTTAAATGTCCAAGTCAGCCGTTGATTGTGAAAGTCAACCCTTCTCGCTCTTGTTCGTTTGAGACTATAACTGTTATTGTGTCTCTGATGAGGTGAAAGATTGTGGTGTGTGAGACAGGAGTTGATATTGTTATTTTCAAGGCTCATAGTGTTTGATCTGCATCTGTATGTAAAGGTGAAATTAACGAACAGGAATCGATATCGTAACTTCTATAAGGATTAAGAGTTGGAAAATACAGACCCCTGGGGTGGGATCTGGTGTCTAGGGGAAGTAAGCATTCCCTGTCGACAAATCATACCAGCCGTGAGCCCTATATCTCGATCAGGTAAATGGAGTAATTAGCAGTCAAAATCAATGTGTTAAGAATGTACTAACAATTGCTATGAAGCACGCAAGACAGTATTTGACCCAATGACAAATTGTATTGGTAAACTAAATCGTTATAACGACCATAGAATTTACGAAATGCTGACTTTAAACAAGACTGTTAAAACCCATATAACCTCAACTTGTTTATCAGTGGTCTGTCTCGATTTAAAAACTTATCATACGCAAAACAAGCTCTTGCGTAACGAATTAGTTGTGAGACATAAACACCATATGCAGGTGATGATGAAATATTGCAACACAAATATGGGAAGTCGACGATGGAGAAGCTGAAGTCATCCCGTTTGTCATAAAGTTGAGTTGTTTGCCGTTAACATCTATGTTCAATAACATATCTAAGTTTGAAGCAGATGTGGAAGACTATGTTGTGTATTTTATTTCGAGTTCACTGGAATATATCAAATTGACATTTGAATGAGAATGATTTTTTAAAGATAAAAAGGTCATCAATATATCTTAATGTCGAGTTGAAGGCCACAGCAAGAGATATTTTTGTCTCATGCAGAAGTTTTTAAATAAATTATGTCTTGCAAGAATATAAAAACAAGGCAGCTGATAAAGGAACACAATTCGTACCCATGGGAATTCCAAGAGACTGTTGAAAGATCTGATCACCAAATACTACAAAGATATAAGGTCTATAACTGGTAGTCAATGAAGAACTCCAGCATCTTTCTAATGCAAGGTGAAGATAACAAAAAGTGATCAATCTCATAACTCCTATAAGCAATACAAATAAATAGTTGGACAAACACGGACCCCTGGACACACCAGAGGTGGGATCAGGTGCCTAGGAGGAGTAAGCATCTCCTGTTGACCGGTCACACCCGCCGTGAGCCCTATATCCTGATCAGGTAAACGGAGTTATCCGCAGTCAAAATCAATGTGCCAAGAACTGTTTAACAAACTGTATGAAACACGTCAGACAGCATTTGACCCAATGATAGGTTGTATCGACGAACTAGATCGTTATAACGTTGATCACTGTTCGTTATCTTCACCTTGCATCGTTATAACGACCATAGAATTTGCGAAATCAATCGAGACTGTTGAAAGCCCTGTACCATCAACTTGTTTGTCAGTAGCTTACCTCGATTTAAAAACTGACTATACGCAGAACAAGCTCTTGCATATCGAATCAGTTGAGATATGTAAACACCATATGCAGGTGATAATGGAATATTGCTACATAAATACGGAAAGTTGACGATGGAGAAGCTGAAATCACCCCGTTTGTCATACAGTTGAGTTGTCAGTTTGCCGTTAATGTCTAGTTTCAATAAAATATCTAAGTATGAAGCAGAAGTCGACGACTCTGTGGTGTCCTTTATTTCGAGCTCACAGGGATATATCAAATCGACATATGAATGAAAGTTATTATTGTTAACAGACAAAACGTCATCGATATATCGAATTGAAGGCCACAGCGAGAGATCTTTTCTTCTCACGTAGAAGTTTTTGAATAAATTCTGCTTCATATGAATATAGAAACAGGTCAGCTAACAAAGGAGCACAATTCCCGCCCATGGGAATTCCAACTGTTGTAAGACCTGATCACCAAAGACCACGAAGATATTGTCAATGAGGAACTCTAGCATGTGTTTTATTTTAACTTCAGAGTACTTGTGCGTGGAATCAGAGTGGTGTTTAACAAAGTAAGTTTTTGAATGACTGATCACTAGATATGAATGTTTCCGTTTTCCATTTTTGTTGAAGAAGGAACTGTCTATGATATCAAAAAGTAGTTTGAAAATACGGATGTATATTGAATTGCTGTTATAAAATTTAGAAATTCATTTCAAAATTAAGGATTATCTCCCTCGTGCATAGCTCTTATCCTTGGACGAATTTGGCTCCACTTTTTTGGCACGCTGTTTTTGGCTATATTTAGCTCTAAAACTTCGTAGTTATTTCGGATTTCAAACATATCGGTTCAGCATCACTGAAGAGACATTATTTGTCGAAATGCGCATCTGGTGCATCAAAATTGGTACCGTATACGTTTTACATTATGACCCCTGGGTCGAGGCCTCTGCTGGTGGACTGTTAAACAGTCCCCGAGGGTCTCTACAGCCCAGTAGCTTAGTACTTCGTTACTAGCTAGAAAATACGGATGTATATTGAATTGCTGTTATAAAATTTAGAAATTTATTTCAAAATTAAGGATTATCTCCCTCTTGCATAGCTCTTATCCTTGCACGAATTTGGCTCCACTTTCTTGGCACGCTGTTTTTGGCTATATTTAGCTCTAAAACTTCATAGTTATTTCGGATTTCAAACATTTCGGTTGAGCATCACTGAAGAGACATTATTTGTCGAAATGCGCATCTGGTGCATCAAAATTGGTACCGTATAAGTTTTACATAGTGTTGAAAAGTGATAGGTTTTAATGTTATTGATTTGGGAATATAATATCAACTTCAAAATACTTATGCTTAGAATCAGAGTGGTCTTTAACAAAGTAATATTTTGAATGACTGATCATTAGATAAAAAAAAATCCGTGTTAGCGCCCCGCATGAAATTCGAGAGCCCTATAGTAATCACGTTGTCCGTTCGTCTGTCTATCAACACTTTCTTTGTGAAACGATAATTCAAACAGTTTTCATTGTACAGTTTGTACAGAAATACATTACAATAAGAGGAAGACACCAATAAATTTTGGGGGCATGTCATCATCTTTGTTATTATGACTGTAGCTATTTACCACTGTCTCTGTACCTATCTGTTTTAAAACCTGTTATCAAAATTGAAGTGCCAATAGGCCATTTCAGAAAATTAATAAATAAACACACACATATTGATATGATATTCTACTTAGATAGATATAGGGCTCATGGCGGGTGTGACCGGTCAACAGGGGATGCTTACTCCTCCTAGGCACTTGATCCCACCTCTGGTGTGTCCAGGGGTCCGTGTTTGCCCAACTATCTATTTTGTATTGCTTATAGGAGTTATGAGATTGATCACTGTTCGTTATCTTCACCTTGCATTCAAAGTTCTGATTTTCAAAATCTTTAATTATTAACATTAATAACTGTATCAAAATTAGCATCAACTGAAATATAAGTTTAATGCACCAAGGGGTAATTTAGGCCAAATAATGTCAAGGGGAAACGTTTTGCAACTGTCAACCACAGAGAGCAACACAAGTTTTTTTTATATTGATTCTAACATATATACCAGTATCAAACATTGCTATATCAAATACAGATGTCACTTTCCTCTAATAACCCCCAGCGAGGCCCTTGCTGACCGTGTCGTTTTCTAGTTCCATTTTTATTAAAGAAGCGACTGTCTATTATATAAAAAAGCTAGTCTTTAATTTATGGTGAGAAATGGTCGTATAAAGATTTGAAAAGTCAAACGATTTGTTGTTGTTGATTTCGGAAAATGTTTTTGTTTCAAATTTACTAAAAGTTCTTTAGAATAATTCAAAATCCACATTTGATTTACACCACTTTTGGTATATGATGTGTCACAATACATTTGAAGTTTCTTCTTCACAGTATTAATGTTTTCACAAGGAGCAAAGATAGGGGCTTGGTAGAACACTTACTCGATCCAGCATGGTTTAGATGGGGGCTTGGTAGAACACCTACTGGATCCACCATGGTTTAGATAGGGGCTTTGTAGAAAATTTGGTATATATGTTGGTAAGGTTTAACATGATATTTTATTGACAAAACATCAGAATGATTAGGCACAAGTTCAAAACCTTAGATAGCCTTCTCCAGATACAATAATACAGGATTGTCATACAAAACCTTAGATAGCCTTCTCCAGATACAATAATAAAGGATTGTCATACAATATGAATAACCTACAACAAATCAATATAAACTCTGTTCAGTATATAAATTATACTTTTTAAAAACTCTTATGGAAAAATGAGGTTCATATTTTATATAATAGACAAAACGTACGTCATCAATTTTCGTTTATAAACGGTCACATTCGTTTTAAAAAAGTAATTAACCTTGAAAAGTTCTAAATTTTGTACATCAGAAAGAGACTCGTTCCCCCATAGCATCAAATGCACGTCTATGACCATCGTCGCCACGGTTACTGAGTCCGGTAGTACTTACCCGATCTCAAATCGTGGCTGCATGATCAGCGAAACCCTCGATTTTTATAAATATTTATGAAATGACACAATATTTGTTTTTGCCAATCACAGATTTCCGATATTTTAACTAAAACGTGCAGTATTTCTTTACGAGTAATAACGAACAGAAAAGGCAAGATTCCCGTTTACAGAAGCAATAAAGTTTAAAAGTATTTATTCAATGAAATCCACATTAAAGTGGATGTGTTGAAATCTAGAAGACTACAGTTGATCGGACAATTATCGAAAGAGAGCGGCGTGGTTACACATATTACAGTGTATATGGTAAATTTATTACATCGGTGAAATCAACAAAGAAGCATCCATTAGTTACAACAGCTAAAAAGTGGCCAGTTTGTTCTCAATCGGCAATCCTCGGATTATTCCGCTACGAGCACCCAATGACCTCCGAATGGTTTTCTTTCAACCAAAAAAATATCATTGAAGCTCACCGATTGGTTGACTAATGAACATGAATATTCATGAAGTCGAGGATTTTCTTTTATCATACAGTCACGGCATTTGACGTAGTGTAAACGGAGACAATAGGCGTGGCTTGCGACGATGACCTATAACGTAAACTACTAACAGTATCTTGCTCTTGTATACATATATATATTTCTTACACACAAAAACAAATGACAGGCATTTTCTAATCGATCACATGAACAATCTAGATTGTCTATTAGGTTATAAAGAAATAAATCACAGTCTAAAACAGAGCTGTGTCTCAACCTTGTGTGAAATATATTTAAAAAATCTTTCCCCATATGTAAGCCTGGGAAAGGTACAGCATTAGATTTTACTTCTGTCAATATCCATTTCTTTAACAATTCATCTAGTATTCTAAGATATATTAATAAAAGATTTGCTCAATAAGAAAGATATAATCTGAACACTGCTTTAATGAATTTTACAATCAGAATACCGGTATAATATCATGTTATCACAACAAAAACAAATAGGGTCTAAGAACTGAGCCCTGAGGAACTCTAACTTTTAGATTTCTCATACAAGAAAACAAATTTCTATGCATTACTTTCTGTATTGTTACTTAAATAACTACAAAATAATTCTAGATATTGGGTCCATTGATGCCATACATTTGATGTTTGTGGATTAGACCCTTACACCAGATCAAATGGTTTACATAAATCACAAAAGATTATTCAGTAGTATTTACCACTGTCAACACTTTCTATGATAGAATGATATGTTTCTAAAGCTGATACATTGTAGAATGATTTTTGTACAAGTTTAACAGTGATTATTTCAAATATTTTACTCAACAAAGACACTAGTCTGTAATTTGGAAATAACAGAAGAGTCAACCTGGAATGGCATGCTAATTTCCAATAGTCTGGAAAGGTTTTCAATAAAATTGATGTGTTAAATGATTTGCATAGTGGCTTTGAAATGGTGTCCTTAAAGGAGGTATGCTACACTAGAAATTTGATGTAGATGAAAAGTGGAGGATAAGTACAACAATATTTTGAAGTTGAAATTTTTCAAATTTACTTCATTTTGTCAAAAAAATACAGTTTTAGTAGAAGATAATCTGGGGGGGGGGGGGGGGGGAATTAAAACACCTGCTGGACTCGAACCTGTGACTTACAGTTCAGTAGTCGGTATGTTAACCTACTGAGCTACTCAGCTAGGTATGTAAATTGAAAAGGAAAAGTCAAATATTGCTGATATTGATATTTTCCTCAATGTTTTTAAAGGAAGTCGGCCATTATGACGATGTAGAGTACCTCCTTAAAGGAATATAGCATTTGTGACTGATGCAACCTGGACCTATAGCTTATTTTCAGGAATTACAGAAATGATTTCTATAATTTCTTGTTCTTGTACGTTTATGTCTGCAAAGAAATCGTTGTATTTTTATCCTATGTTTGGTAATTTTTATTACTGTCATCTAAAATGATGATGGATGAAAAGTAATTGTTCAAGAGTTCAGTTTTTTCGAAGTCTGAAAGGCAAAACTACAATTAACGATGGGTCAAAATGGGTTTCACTAAAACATGGAATGTCAAAATCCTGAACTAATTACAGCAAGGAATCAATCTTATTTCAATCTAATGTTGAGGTGCAAGATATCTAGAGAATTTACACCAAATGGACCCGGGTTTGTTGCAATATCCCCCGAGAGCAAAAGAATAAAGAAAATATAAAAAGTTGCGCAAACAGATTAATTTCAAGAGTACAAGATGCCAAAAAGAATTTCAACACGTTGGCAGATTTTAAGACTTTGGTTGCAAACCTTATCATTATACAATAACATTGTATGTATAAAAACAAAAACAAAACCCAACAACAACAAAAAAACCAAACAACAACAAAACCTCAATAGCGGCACGAGTTACCCATTGTCAGCATGAATGGCATAAATTATTCCTACTGTAAAAGATTCAAAGAGTAGTTAATGCAAGTGACATAACTTCAGGTTTAAACCTCTGACCTAGTGATCTTGGACTTTAACCTACAGTGTAGTTTTCAAAACCTTTAACATTGGCTATATATCTGGAATCAAGGGGATAGGGCTTTGAACCGTTACTGGCCCCCAGCGTTCATGGTGTGAACAATCTTGAATCTGCACACATGAGGATGCCTTCATATCAATTTGACAAAATACACCCTTGTGGCTCTTGTTAAGATTAAGATTTCTTTGAAGAATTTTCCTAAACATATCGTCCCGTGGGATCCGGGTTAGAATAAGCCCTCAAACTCCTTGCTTGTCGTAATAGGTGACTAAATGGGGCGGTCTTTCCGATGGAACCGCAAAAACCGAGGTCCTGTTACAGCAGGTGTGGCACGATAAAGATCCCTCCATTAATGGCCATAAGGGCCGTGCACAGGCCTAAATTTTCCAGCCCTTCACCGGCAATAGTGAAGTCTCCATAAAGGTTAAAAATTCTCGAGCGAGACATTAAACCATATACAACCAATCCTACACATATCATTAAATCCTAATAGTGACCCCATCCTAGCTCCAGGGATTATAGTCTGACAAACTTCAATCTTTATTAGACATGAAGCATCTGTTATTATGGTCCATTAGTTCTCGGGAACTTTTTGAAACACTACACACTACATGTTACTACTTCTTAATAATCTTCCCCTGGAAGAAACTTCAATCTCTTTCACTTTTGTGCCTAGTTTGTTTGAGAAGTTGCAAATGTTTTAAAACAAAAACAACGGACAGATCATTAATCAGAAAATAAACTGAATCCGCTGTTCATCTTTGAAGAGAGAACAGTTGAATTTCTCCTATTATCTCTAACATTTTGATGCCAAGTGCGAAAAATATTATACAGTGATCCCCCGCTATAATCCCCGTTTTCCTCACTATGTAAAACCCCATTATAACGCCATCCCCCGCACAACGCCATCGTATTCACAGGTACGTTGAATACCGAAATTCGAACATAGAAAGCCCAAATCTACGCTAATGTCAGTTCATAATATAATATATAGAGTGTAAAAAATATAATTTGTACGAATACATGTACAAGTTTTTAGCATAATAGTGTAAAACTTTATATGCTGTAAGCAGATTTAAATTTGTCTTTGCAATGCCCTTCAACATACAGTGTATTCATGCATCAACATTAAAATATAGAAATGCAAAACACATGGGCTTTTAAGCCACATTTTCACGCATATGTACATTCTCTTTAAATATAATCAAATATTCCATTTCTAACCTACAGTGTACTATGACACAACGACGAAGGTCCTTTCTCTGAAATAAATAACAAATCAATTCAATTCCAATGCCTTGATGAGTTTATTCCAATCACAATCACCCACAGCATCTAGGTATGTTATAGTTTTGAGGCTCTGAAATAAATAACAAATCAATTCAATTCCAATGCCTTGATGAGTTTATTCCAATCACAATCACCCACAGCATCTAGGTATGTTATAGTTTTGAGGCTCTGGTGCATTCCGTTGACAGTACGACAAATTGGGATCACAAGATTTTCATATTTTCCATCTGTCATTCTGTGGACAGCGTGAGCCAATTCATAGCTGCATTCTGGGTAATTTTCAAACTCTTGACGTAGAATGACAAGTATTTTCGGACAATTCTGAATAAAGGATACACGTTCAAAAACCTCCTTGGTACCAGGCATTGTGTCTCTCTCTGCCACTGCCCCTTTATATCCATACGACACTTCAAGTGTTTGCAATAACACGTGACAAACCCAGTCTCTGTCTGGTGGAGAAAATATCACGTAGAAGTCGTAAGGATATCGCAAACTTCGAGGTTTATCAGGAGGTATGGGAAAAGCTGACAGTTGTCGCGTATATCCGACCTGCATCTTGCATTTCGGGCAGAGGTTTACTTCCTTGGTGTTTTCACTTTTCTTCATTTCCTCTCGATTCTGAAAACATATAACATTTTTCTCCACCATGCCATTCCATTTTTCAACATTTTCAGTTTCTACCATTGATGTGATCAGTTCGTCAATACTTTTCCCATTAATATGGAAAGATGAATCATTCCTGTGATGCTTAAAATAAGCAGTCAACATGGTCATTTCTCCTTCAAAATCCTTAATAAACTTTTTTGTCTCATTTGTCAACTGTCCATGTTTTCGTGTTGCCACGTCATAGAAGTAGGCCATTTCATGCAGTAATTTGTCTACTTCTCCTTGACTTTTATCATCTGATTCAACACATTTTTTGTAGAACTGAAGAAGAGTTTCAAACAATTGACAAAAACTTACCGTTGCCTTGTTAGC